>NW_025956572.1:0-33580 GCF_023159225.1 Perognathus longimembris pacificus
TTATTCTCAGAAGCTTTACTCCCTGATATACAGCTGCCTACCCCCTTCGTAAGTGCAGGTCCTAAATGAGCTTTTTCTCTGTTCCCTCACCACAATCCAGATTCTTTTGGGGAGTTACCAGTACAGTAACCATACCAGGAAGTGCTTAATTTATTAAGCTACTGCTTTTCTTAATCTCAGTGGAGATATTTACTGATAAACAGCTACCTACGCAGCATGTTCATGTCGTTCCTAAATGAGCTTTTATCTCTCTCCCCTCACCACAAATCAGATTCTTCTGAGGAGTTCCCAGTACATTATCCTTTCCCCTGTGTAATTACCTTACAAGCTCAGTTGTTTTTATTCTCAGAAGGTTTAGTCCCTGATATACAGCTGCCTACCCCCTTCGTAAGTGCAGGTCCTAAATGAGCTTTTTTCTCTGTTCCCTCACCACAATCCAGATTCTTTTGGGGAGTTACCAGTACAGTAACCATACCAGGAAGTACTTAATTTATTAAGCTACTGCTTTTCTAAAGCTCAGTGGAGATATTTACTGATAAACAGCTACGTACGCAGCATGTTCATGTTGTTCCTAAATGAGCTTTTATCTCTCTCCCCTCACCACAAATCAGATTCTTCTGAGGAGTTCCCAGTACTTTATCCTTTCTCCTGTGTAATTACCTTAACAAGCTCCAGCTGTTTTTATTCTCAGAAGGTTTAGTCCCTGATATACAGCTGCCTACCCCCTTCGTAAGTGCAGGTCCTAAATGAGCTTTTTCTCTGTTCCCTCACCACAATCCAGATTCTTTTGGGGAGTTACCAGTACAGTAACCATACCAGGAAGTACTTAATTTATTAAGCTACTGCTTTTCTTAATCTCAGTGGAGATATTTACTGATAAACAGCTACCTAAGTAGCATGTTCATGTCGTTCCTAAATGAGCTTTTATCTCTCTCCCCTCACCACAAATCAGATTCTTCTGAGGAGTTCCCAGTACAGTATCCTTTCCCCTGTGTAATTACCTTAACAAGCTGCAGCTGTTTTTATTCTCAGAAGGTTTAGTCCCTGATATACAGCTGCCTACCCCCTTCGTAAGTGCAGGTCCTAAATGAGCTTTTTTCTCTGTTCCCTCACCACAATCCAGATTCTTTTGGGGAGTTACCAGTACAGTAACCATACCAGGAAGTACTTAATTTATTAAGCTACTGCTTTTCTTAATCTCAGTGGAGATATTTACTGATAAACAGCTACCTACGCAGCATGTTCATGTCGTTCCTAAATGAGCTTTTATCTCTCTCCCCTCACCACAAATCAGATTCTTCTGAGGAGTTCCCAGTACATTATCCTTTCCCCTGTGTAATTACCTTAACAAGCTGCAGCTGTTTTTATTCTCAGAAGCTTTACTCCCTGATATACAGCTGCCTACCCCCTTCGTAAGTGCAGGTCCTAAATGAGCTTTTTTCTCTGTTCCCTCACCACAATCCAGATTCTTTTGGGGAGTTACCAGTACAGTAACCATACCAGGAAGTGCTTAATTTATTAAGCTACTGCTTTTCTTAATCTCAGTGGAGATATTTACTGATAAACAGCTACCTACGCAGCATGTTCATGTCGTTCCTAAATGAGCTTTTATCTCTCTCCCCTCACCACAAAATCAGATTCTTCTGAGGAGTTTCCAGTACATTATCCTTTCCCCTGTGTAATTACCTTAACAAGCTCCAGTTGTTTTTATTCTCAGAAGGTTTAGTCCCTGATATACAGCTGCCTACCCCCTTCGTAAGTGCAGGTCCTAAATGAGCTTTTTTCTCTGTTCCCTCACCACAATCCAGATTCTTTTGGGGAGTTACCAGTACAGTAACCATACCAGGAAGTACTTAATTTATTAAGCTACTGCTTTCTAAAGCTCAGTGGAGATATTTACTGATAAACAGCTACCTACGCAGCATGTTCATGTCGTTCCTAAATGAGCTTTTATCTCTCTCCCCTCACCACAAATCAGATTCTTCTGAGGAGTTCCCAGTACTTTATCCTTTCTCCTGTGTAATTACCTTAACAAGCTCCAGCTGTTTTTATTCTCAGAAGGTTTAGTCCCTGATATACAGCTGCCTACCCCCTTCGTATGTGCAGGTCCTAAATGAGCTTTTTTTCTCTGTTCCCTCACCACAATCCAGATTCTTTTGGGGAGTTACCAGTACAGTAACCATACCAGGAAGTACTTAATTTATTAAGCTACTGCTTTTCTTAATCTCAGTGGAGATATTTACTGATAAACAGCTTACCTAAGTAGTATGTTCATGTCGTTCCTAAATGAGCTTTTATCTCTCTCCCCTCACCACAAATCAGATTCTTCTGAGGAGTTCCCAGTACATTATCCTTTCCCCTGTGTAATTACCTTAACAAGCTGCAGCTGTTTTTATTCTCAGAAGGTTTAGTCCCTGATATACAGCTGCCTACCCCCTTCGTAAGTGCAGGTCCTAAATGAGCTTTTTTCTCTGTTCCCTCACCACAATCCAGATTCTTTTGGGGAGTTACCAGTATAGTAACCATACCAGGAAGTACTTAATTTATTAAGCTACTGCTTTTCTTAATCTCAGTGGAGATATTTACTGATAAACAGCTACCTACGCAGCATGTTCATGTCGTCCTAAATGAGCTTTTATCTCTCTCCCCTCACCACAAATCAGATTCTTCTGAGGAGTTCCCAGTACATTATCCTTTCCCCTGTGTAATTACCTTAACAAGCTCCAGCTGTTTTTATTCTCAGAAGGTTTACTCCCTGATATACAGCTGCCTACCCCCTTCGTAAGTGCAGGTCCTAAATGAGCTTTTTTCTCTGTTCCCTCACCACAATCCAGAATCTTTTGGGGAGTTACCAGTACAGTAACCATACCAGGAAGTACTTAATTTATTAAGCTACTCCTTTTCTTAATCTCAGTGGAGATATTTACTGATAAACAGCTACCTAAGTTGCATGTTCATGTCGTTCCTAAATGAGCTTTTATCTCTCTCCCCTCACCACAAATCAGATTCTTCTGAGGAGTTCCCAGTACATTATCCTTTCCCCTGTGTAATTACCTTAACAAGCTCCAGCCTGTTTTTATTCTCAGAAGGTTTACTCCCTGATATACAGCTGCCTACCCCCTTCGTAAGTGCAGGTCCTAAATGAGCTTTTTTCTCTGTTCCCTCACCACAATCCAGAATCTTTTGGGGAGTTACCAGTACAGTAACCATACCAGGAAGTACTTAATTTATTAAGCTACTCCTTTCTTAATCTCAGTGGAGATATTTACTGATAAACAGCTACCTAAGTTGCATGTTCATGTCGTTCCTAAATGAGCTTTTATCTCTCTCCCCTCACCACAAATCAGATTCTTCTGAGGAGTTCCCAGTACATTATCCTTTCCCCTGTGTAATTACCTTAACAAGCTCCAGCTGTTTTTATTCTCAGAAGTTTTAGTCCCTGATATACAGCTGCTTACCCCCCTCGTAAGTGCAGGTCCTAAATGAGCTTTTTTCTCTGTTCCCTCACCACAATCCAGATTCTTTTGGGGAGTTACCAGTACAGTAACCATACCAGGAAGTACTTAATTTATTAAGCTGCTGCTTTTCTAAAGCTCAGTGGAGATATTTACTGATAAACAGCTACCTACGCAGCATGTTCATGTCGTTCCTAAATGAGCTTTTATCTCTCTCCCCTCACCACAAATCAGATTCTTCTGAGGAGTTCCCAGTACTTTATCCTTTCTCCTGTGTAATTACCTTAACAAGCTCCAGCTGTTTTTATTCTCAGAAGGTTTAGTCCCTGATATACAGCTGCCTACCCCCTTCGTATGTGCAGGTCCTAAATGAGCTTTTTTCTCTGTTCCCTCACCACAATCCAGATTCTTTTGGGGAGTTACCAGTACAGTAACCATACCAGGAAGTACTTAATTTATTAAGCTACTGCTTTTCTTAATCTCAGTGGAGATATTTACTGATAAACAGCTACCTAAGTAGTATGTTCATGTCGTTCCTAAATGAGCTTTTATCTCTCTCCCCTCACCACAAATCAGATTCTTCTGAGGAGTTCCCAGTACATTATCCTTTCCCCTGTGTAATTACCTTAACAAGCTGCAGCTGTTTTTATTCTCAGAAGGTTTAGTCCCTGATATACAGCTGCCTACCCCCTTCGTAAGTGCAGGTCCTAAATGAGCTTTTTTCTCTGTTCCCTCACCACAATCCAGATTCTTTTGGGGAGTTACCAGTATAGTAACCATACCAGGAAGTACTTAATTTATTAAGCTACTGCTTTTCTTAATCTCAGTGGAGATATTTACTGATAAACAGCTACCTACGCAGCATGTTCATGTCGTTCCTAAATGAGCTTTTATCTCTCTCCCCTCACCACAAATCAGATTCTTCTGAGGAGTTCCCAGTACATTATCCTTTCCCCTGTGTAATTACCTTAACAAGCTCCAGCTGTTTTATTCTCAGAAGGTTTACTCCCTGATATACAGCTGCCTACCCCCTTCTTAAGTGCAGGTCCTAAATGAGCTTTTTTCTCTGTTCCCTCACCACAATCCAGAATCTTTTGGGGAGTTACCAGTACAGTAACCATACCAGGAAGTACTTAATTTATTAAGCTACTCCTTTTCTTAATCTCAGTGGAGATATTTACTGATAAACAGCTACCTAAGTTGCATGTTCATGTCGTTCCTAAATGAGCTTTTATCTCTCTCCCCTCACCACAAATCAGATTCTTCTGAGGAGTTCCCAGTACATTATCCTTTCCCCTGTGTAATTACCTTAACAAGCTCCAGCTGTTTTTATTCTCAGAAGGTTTACTCCCTGATATACAGCTGCCTACCCCCTTCGTAAGTGCAGGTCCTAAATGAGCTTTTTTCTCTGTTCCCTCACCACAATCCAGAATGTTTTGGGGAGTTACCAGTACAGTAACCATACCAGGAAGTACTTAATTTATTAAGCTACTCCTTTTCTTAATCTCAGTGGAGATATTTACTGATAAACAGCTACCTAAGTTGCATGTTCATGTCGTTCCTAAATGAGCTTTTATCTCTCTCCCCTCACCACAAATCAGATTCTTCTGAGGAGTTCCCAGTACATTATCCTTTCCCCTGTGTAATTACCTTAACAAGCTACAGCTGTTTTTATTCTCAGAAGTTTTAGTCCCTGATATACAGCTGCCTACCCCCCTCGTAAGTGCAGGTCCTAAATGAGCTTTTTTCTCTGTTCCCTCACCACAATCCAGATTCTTTTGGGGAGTTACCAGTACAGTAACCATACCAGGAAGTACTTAATTTATTAAGCTGCTGCTTTTCTAAAGCTCAGTGGAGATATTTACTGATAAACAGCTACCTACGCAGCATGTTCATGTCGTTCCTAAATGAGCTTTTATCTCTCTCCCCTCACCACAAATCAGATTCTTCTGAGGAGTTCCCAGTACTTTATCCTTTCTCCTGTGTAATTACCTTAACAAGCTCCAGCTGTTTTTATTCTCAGAAGGTTTACTCCCTGATATACAGCTGCCTACCCCCTTCGTAAGTGCAGGTCGTAAATGAGCTTTTTTCTCTGTTCCCTCACCACAATCCAGATTCTTTTGGGGAGTTACCAGTACAGTAACCATACCAGGAAGTACTTAATTTATTAAGCTACTGCTTTTTCTTAATCTCAGTGGAGATATTTACTGATAAACAGCTACCTACGCAGCATGTTCATGTCGTTCCTAAATGAGCTTTTATCTCTCTCCCCTCACCACAAATCAGATTCTTCTGAGGAGTTCCCAGTACATTATCCTTTCCCCTGTGTAATTACCTTAACAAGCTGCAGCTGTTTTTATTCTCAGAAGCTTTACTCCCTGATATACAGCTGCCTACCCCCTTCGTAAGTGCAGGTCCTAAATGAGCTTTTTTCTCTGTTCCCTCACCACAATCCAGATTCTTTTGGGGAGTTACCAGTACAGTAACCATACCAGGAAGTACTTAATTTATTAAGCTACTGCTTTTCTTAATCTCAGTGGAGATATTTACTGATAAACAGCTACCTACGCAGCATGTTCATGTCGTTCCTAAATGAGCTTTTATCTCTCTCCCCTCACCACAAATCAGATTCTTCTGAGGAGTTCCCAGTACATTATCCTTTCCCCTGTGTAATTACCCTAACAAGCTCCAGTTGTTTTTATTCTCAGAAGGTTTAGTCCCTGATATACAGCTGCCTACCCCCTTCGTAAGTGCAGGTCCTAAATGAGCTTTTTTCTCTGTTCCCTCACCACAATCCAGATTCTTTTGGGGAGTTACCAGTACAGTAACCATACCAGGAAGAACTTAATTTATTAAGCTACTGCTTTTCTTAATCTCAGTGGAGATATTTACTGATAAACAGCTACCTACGCAGCATGTTCATGTCGTTCCTAAATGAGCTTTTATCTCTCTCCCCTCACCACAAATCAGATTCTTCTGAGGAGTTCCCAGTACATTATCCTTTCCCCTGTGTAATTACCTTAACAAGCTGCAGCTGTTTTTATTCTCAGAAGCTTTACTCCCTGATATACAGCTGCCTACCCCCTTCGTAAGTGCAGGTCCTAATGAGCTTTTTTCTCTGTTCCCTCACCACAATCCAGATTCTTTTGGGGAGTTACCAGTACAGTAACCATACCAGGAAGTACTTAATTTATTAAGCTACTGCTTTTCTAAAGCTCAGTGGAGATATTTACTGATAAACAGCTACCTACGCAGCATGTTCATGTCGTTCCTAAATGAGCTTTTATCTCTCTCCCCTCACCACAAATCAGATTCTTCTGAGGAGTTCCCAGTACTTTATCCTTTCTCCTGTGTAATTACCTTAACAAGCTCCAGCTGTTTTTATTCTCAGAAGGTTTACTCCCTGATATACAGCTGCCTACCCCCTTCGTAAGTGCAGGTCCTAAATGAGCTTTTTTCTCTGTTCCCTCACCACAATCCAGATTCTTTTGGGGAGTTACCAGTACAGTAACCATACCAGGAAGTACTTAATTTATTAAGCTACTGCTTTTCTTAATCTCAGTGGAGATATTTACTGATAAACAGCTACCTACGCAGCATGTTCATGTCGTTCCTAAATGAGCTTTTATCTCTCTCCCCTCACCACAAATCAGATTCTTCTGAGGAGTTCCCAGTACATTATCCTTTCCCCTGTGTAATTACCTTAACAAGCTCCAGCTGTTTTTATTCTCAGAAGGTTTACTCCCTGATATACAGCTGCCTACCCCCTTCGTAAGTGCAGGTCCTAAATGAGCTTTTTTCTCTGTTCCCTCACCACAATCCAGAATCTTTTGGGGAGTTACCAGTACAGTAACCATACCAGGAAGTACTTAATTTATTAACCTACTGCTTTTCTTAATCTCAGTGGAGATATTTACTGATAAACAGCTACCTAAGTAGCATGTTCATGTCGTTCCTAAATGAGCTTTTATCTCTCTCCCCTCACCACAAATCAGATTCTTCTGAGGAGTTCCAAGTACATTATCCTTTCCCCTGTGTAATTACCTTAACAAGCTCCAGCTGTTTTTATTCTCAGAAGGTTTAGTCCCTGATATACAGCTGCCTACCCCCTTCGGAAGTGCAGGTCCTAAATGAGCTTTTTTCTCTGTTCCCTCACCACAATCCAGATTCTTTTGGGGAGTTACCAGTACAGTAACCATACCAGGAAGTACTTAATTTATTAAGCTACTGCTTTTCTTAATCTCAGTGGAGATATTTACTGATAAACAGCTACCTACGCAGCATGTTCATGTCGTTCCTAAATGAGCTTTTATCTCTCTCCCCTCACCACAAATCAGATTCTTCTGAGGAGTTCCCAGTACATTATCCTTTCCCCTGTGTAATTACCTTAACAAGCTGCAGCTGTTTTTATTCTAAGAAGCTTTACTCCCTGATATACAGCTGCCTACCCCCTTAGTAAGTGCAGGTCCTAAATGAGCTTTTTTCTCTGTTCCCTCACCACAATCCAGATTCTTTTGGGGAGTTACCAGTACAGTAACCATACCAGGAAGTACTTAATTTATTAAGCTACTGCTTTTCTAAAGCTCAGTGGAGATATTTACTGATAAACAGCTACCTACGCAGCATGTTCATGTCGTTCCTAAATGAGCTTTTATCTCTCTCCCCTCACCACAAATCAGATTCTTCTGAGGAGTTCCCAGTACTTTATCCTTTCTCCTGTGTAATTACCTTAACAAGCTCGAGCTGTTTTTATTCTCAGAAGGTTTACTCCCTGATATACAGCTGCCTACCCCCTTCGTAAGTGCAGGTCCTAAATGAGCTTTTTTCTCTGTTCCCTCACCACAATCCAGATTCTTTTGGGGAGTTACCAGTACAGTAACCATACCAGGAAGTACTTAATTTATTAAGCTACTGCTTTTCTAAAGCTCAGTGGAGATATTTACTGATAAACAGCTACCTACGCAGCATGTTCATGTCGTTCCTAAATGAGCTTTTATCTCTCTCCCCTCACCACAAATCAGATTCTTCTGAGGAGTTCCCAGTACATTATCCTTTCCCCTGTGGAATTACCTTAACAAGATGCAGCTGTTTTTATTCTCAGAAGCTTTACTCCCTGATATACAGCTGCCTAACCCCTTCGTAAGTGCAGGTCCTAAATGAGCTTTTTCCTCTGTTCCCTCACCACAATCCAGATTCTTTTTGGGAGTTACCAGTACAGTAACCATACCAGGAAGTACTTAATTTATTAAGCTACTGCTTTTCTTAATCTCAGTGGAGATATTTACTGATAAACAGCTACCTACGCAGCATGTTCATGTCGTTCCTAAATGAGCTTTTATCTCTCTCCCCTCACCACAAATCAGATTCTTCTGAGGAGTTCCCAGTACATTATCCTTTCCCCTGTGTAATTACCCTAACAAGCTCCAGTTGTTTTTATTCTCAGAAGGTTTAGTCCCTGATATACAGCTGCCTACCCCCTTCGTAAGTGCAGGTCCTAAATGAGCTTTTTTCTCTGTTCCCTCACCACAATCCAGATTCTTTTGGGGAGTTACCAGTACAGTAACCATACCAGGAAGTACTTAATTTATTAAGCTACTGCTTTTCTTAATCTCAGTGGAGATATTTACTGATAAACAGCTACCTACGCAGCATGTTCATGTCGTTCCTAAATGAGCTTTTATCTCTCTCCCCTCACCACAAATCAGATTCTTCTGAGGAGTTCCCAGTACATTATCCTTTCCCCTGTGTAATTACCTTAACAAGCTGCAGCTGTTTTTATTCTCAGAAGCTTTACTCCCTGATATACAGCTGCCTACCCCCTTCGTAAGTGCAGGTCCTAAATGAGCTTTTTTCTCTGTTCCCTCACCACAATCCAGATTCTTTTGGGGAGTTACCAGTACAGTAACCATACCAGGAAGTACTTAATTTATTAAGCTACTGCTTTTCTAAAGCTCAGTGGAGATATTTACTGATAAACAGCTACCTACGCAGCATGTTCATGTCGTTCCTAAATGAGCTTTTATCTCTCTCCCCTCACCACAAATCAGATTCTTCTGAGGAGTTCCCAGTACTTTATCCTTTCTCCTGTGTAATTACCTTAACAAGCTCCAGCTGTTTTTATTCTCAGAAGGTTTACTCCCTGATATACAGCTGCCTACCCCCTTCGTAAGTGCAGGTCCTAAATGAGCTTTTTTCTCTGTTCCCTCACCACAATCCAGATTCTTTTGGGGAGTTACCAGTACAGTAACCATACCAGGAAGTACTTAATTTATTAAGCTACTGCTTTTCTTAATCTCAGTGGAGATATTTACTGATAAACAGCTACCTACGCAGCATGTTCATGTCGTTCCTAAATGAGCTTTTATCTCTCTCCCCTCACCACAAATCAGATTCTTCTGAGGAGTTCCCAGTACATTATCCTTTCCCCTGTGTAATTACCTTAACAAGCTCCAGCTGTTTTTATTCTCAGAAGGTTTACTCCCTGATATACAGCTGCCTACCCCCTTCGTAAGTGCAGGTCCTAAATGAGCTTTTTTCTCTGTTCCCTCACCACAATCCAGAATCTTTTGGGGAGTTACCAGTACAGTAACCATACCAGGAAGTACTTAATTTATTAACCTACTGCTTTTCTTAATCTCAGTGGAGATATTTACTGATAAACAGCTACCTAAGTAGCATGTTCATGTCGTTCCTAAATGAGCTTTTATCTCTCTCCCCTCACCACAAATCAGATTCTTCTGAGGAGTTCCAAGTACATTATCCTTTCCCCTGTGTAATTACCTTAACAAGCTCCAGCTGTTTTTATTCTCAGAAGGTTTAGTCCCTGATATACAGCTGCCTACCCCCTTCGTAAGTGCAGGTCCTAAATGAGCTTTTTTCTCTGTTCCCTCACCACAATCCAGATTCTTTTGGGGAGTTACCAGTACAGTAACCATACCAGGAAGTACTTAATTTATTAAGCTACTGCTTTTCTTAATCTCAGTGGAGATATTTACTGATAAACAGCTACCTACGCAGCATGTTCATGTCGTTCCTAAATGAGCTTTTATCTCTCTCCCCTCACCACAAATGAGATTCTTCTGAGGAGTTCCCAGTACATTATCCTTTCCCCTGTGTAATTACCTTAACAAGCTCCAGCTGTTTTTATTCTCAGAAGGTTTAGTCCCTGATATACAGCTGCCTACCCCCTTCGTAAGTGCAGGTCCTAAATGTGCTTTTTTCTCTGTTCCCTCACCACAATCCAGATTCTTTTGGGGAGTTACCAGTACAGTAACCATACCAGGAAGTACTTAATTTATTAAGCTACTGCTTTTCTTAATCTCAGTGGAGATATTTACTGATAAACAGCTACCTACGGAGCATGTTCATGTCGTTCCTAAATGAGCTTTTATCTCTCTCCCCTCACCACAAATCAGATTCTTCTGAGGAGTTCCCAGTACTTTATCCTTTCCCCTGTGTAATTACCTTAACAAGCTGCAGCTGTTTTTATTCTCAGAAGCTTTACTCCCTGATATACAGCTGCCTACCCCCTTCGTAAGTGCAGGTCCTAAATGAGCTTTTTTCTCTGTTCCCTCACCACAATTCAGATTCTTTTGGGGAGTTACCAGTACAGTAACCATACCAGGAAGTACTTAATTTATTAAGCTACTGCTTTTCTAAAGCTCAGTGGAGATATTTACTGATAAACAGCTACCTACGCAGCATGTTCATGTCGTTCCTAAATGAGCTTTTATCTCTCTCCCCTCACCACAAATCAGATTCTTCTGAGGAGTTCCCAGTACTTTATCCTTTCTCCTGTGTAATTACCTTAACAAGCTCCAGCTTTTTTTATTCTCAGAAGGTTTACTCCCTGATATACAGCTGCCTACCCCCTTCGTAAGTGCAGGTCCTAAATGAGCTTTTTTCTCTGTTCCCTCACCACAATCCAGATTCTTTTGGGGAGTTACCAGTACAGTAACCATACCAGGAAGTACTTAATTTATTAAGCTACTGCTTTTCTTAATCTCAGTGGAGATATTTACTGATAAACAGCTACCTACGCAGCATGTTCATGTCGTTCTTAAATGAGCTTTTATCTCTCTCCCCTCACCACAAATCAGATTCTTCTGAGGAGTTCCCAGTACATTAACCTTTACCCTGTGTAATTACCTTAACAAGCTCCAGCTGTTTTTATTCTCAGAAGGTTTACTCCCTGATTTACAGCTGCCTACCCCCTTCGTAAGTGCAGGTCCTAAATAAGCTTTTTTCTCTGTTCCCTCACCACAATCCAGATTCTTTTGGGGAGTTACCAGTACAGTAACCATACCAGAAAGTACTTAATTTATTAAGCTACTGCTTTGCTTAATCTCAGTGGAGATATTTACTGATAAACAGCTACCTACGCAGCATGTTCATGTCGTTCTTAAATGAGCTTTTATCTCTCTCCGCTCACCACAAATCAGATTCTTCTGAGTAGTTCCCAGTACATTATCCTTTCCCCTGTGTATTTACCTTAACAAGCTGCAGCTGTTTTTATTCTCAGAAGCTTTACTCCCTGATATACAGCTGCCTACCCCCTTCATAAGTGCAGTTCCTAAATGAGCTTTTTTCTCTGTTCCCTCACCACAATCCAGATTCTTTTGGGGAGTTACCAGTACAGTAACCATACCAGGAAGTACTTAATTTATTAAGCTACTGCTTTTCTTAATCTCAGTGGAGATATTTACTGATAAACAGCTACCTACGCAGCATGTTCATGTCGTTCCTAAATGAGCTTTTATCTCTCTCCCCTCACCACAAATCAGATTCTTCTGAGGAGTTCCCAGTACATTATCCTTTCCCCTGTGTAATTACCTTAACAAGCTCCAGCTGTTTTTATTCTCAGAAGGTTTACTCCCTGATTTACAGCTGCCTACCCCCTTCGTAAGTGCAGGTCCTAAATAAGCTTTTTTCCCTGTTCCCTCACCACAATCCAGATTCTTTTGGGGAGTTACCAGTACAGTAACCATACCAGAAAGTACTTAATTTATTAAGCTACTGCTTTTCTTAATCTCAGTGGAGATATTTACTGATAAACAGCTACCTACGCAGCATGTTCATGTCTTTCTTAAATGAGCTTTTATCTCTCTCCCCTCACCACAAATCAGATTCTTCTGAGTAGTTCCCAGTATATTATCCTTTCCCTTGTGTAATTACCTTAACAAGCTGCAGCTGTTTTTATTCTGAGAAGCTTTACTCCCTGATATACAGCTGCCTACCCCCTTCGTAAGTGCAGGTCCTAAATGAGCTTTTTTCTCTGTTCCCTCACCACAATCCAGATTCTTTTGGGGAGTTACCAGTACAGTAACCATACCAGGAAGTACTTAATTTATTAAGCTACTGCTTTTCTAAAGCTCAGTGGAGATATTTACTGATAAACAGCTACCTACGCAGCATGTTCATGTCATTCCTAAATGAGCTTTTATCTCTCTCCCCTCACCACAAATCAGATTCTTCTGAGGAGTTCCCAGTACTTTATCCTTTCTCCTGTGTAATTACCTTAACAAGCTCCAGCTGTTTTTATTCTCAGAAGGTTTACTCCCTGATATACAGCTGCCTACCCCCTTCGTAAGTGCAGGTCCTAAATGAGCTTTTTTCTCTGTTCCCTCACCACAATCCAGATTCTTTTGGGGAGTTACCAGTACAGTAACCATACCAGGAAGTACTTAATTTATTAAGCTACTGCTTTTCTTAATCTCAGTGGAGATATTTACTGATAAACAGCTACCTACGCAGCATGTTCATGTCGTTCCTAAATGAGCTTTTATGTCTCTCCCCTCACCACAAATCAGATTCTTCTGAGGAGTTCCCAGTACATTATCCTTTCCCCTTTGTAATTACATTAACAAGCTGCAGCTGTTTTTATTCTCAGAAGCTTTACTCCCTGATATACAGCTGCCTACCCCCTTCGTAAGTGCAGGTCCTAAATGAGCTTTTTTCTCTGTTCCCTCACCACAATCCAGATTCTTTTGGGGAGTTACCAGTACAGTAACCATACCAGGAAGTACTTAATTTATTAAGCTACTGCTTTTCTAAAGCTCAGTGGAGATATTTACTGATAAACAGCTACCTACGCAGCATGTTCATGTCGTTCCTAAATGAGCTTTTATCTCTCTCCCCTCACCACAAATCAGATTCTTCTGAGGAGTTCCCAGTACTTTATCCTTTCTCCTGTGTAATTACCTTAGCAAGCTCCAGCTGTTTTTATTCTCAGAAGGTTTACTCCCTGATATACAGCTGCCTACCCCCTTCGTAAGTGCAGGTCCTAAATGAGCTTTTTTCTCTGTTCCCTCACCACAATCCAGATTCTTTTGGGGAGTTACCAGTACAGTAACCATACCAGGAAGTACTTAATTTATTAAATTACTGGTTTTCTTAATCTCAGTGGAGATATTTACTGATAAACAGCTACCTACGCAGCATGTTCATGTCGTTCCTAAATGAGCTTTTATCTCTCTCCCCTCACCACAAATCAGATTCTTCTGAGGAGTTCCCAGTACATTATCCTTTCCCCTGTGTAATTACCTTAACAAGCTGCAGCTGTTTTTATTCTCAGAAGCTTTACTCCCTGATATTCAGCTGCCTACCCCCTTCGTAAGTGCAGGTCCTAAATGAGCTTTTTTCTCTGTTCCCTCACCACAATCCAGATTCTTTTGGGGAGTTACCAGTACAGTAACCATACCAGGAAGTACTTAATTTATTAAGCTACTGCTTTTCTAAAGCTCAGTGGAGATATTTACTGATAAACAGCTACCTACGCAGCATGTTCATGTCGTTCCTAAATGAGCTTTTATCTCTCTCCCCTCACCACAAATCAGATTCTTCTGAGGAGTTCCCAGTACTTTATCCTTTCTCCTGTGTAATTACCTTAACAAGCTCCAGCTGTTTTTATTCTCAGAAGGTTTAGTCCCTGATATACAGCTGCCTACCCCCTTCGTAAGTGCAGGTCCTAAATGAGCTTTTTTCTCTGTTCCCTCACCACAATCCAGATTCTTTTGGGGAGTTACCAGTACAGTAACCATACCAGGAAGTACTTAATTTATTAAGCTACTGCTTTTCTTAATCTCAGTGGAGATATTTACTGATAAACAGCTACCTACACAGCATGTTCATGTCGTTCCTAAATGAGCTTTTATCTCTCTCCCCTCACCACAAATCAGATTCTTCTGAGGAGTTCCCAGTACATTATCCTTTCCCCTGTGTAATTACCTTAACAAGCTCCAGCTGTTTTTATTCTCAGAAGGTTTACTCCCTGATATACAGCTGCCTACCCCCTTCGTAAGTGCAGGTCCTAAATGAGCTTTTTTCTCTGTTCCCTCACCACAATCCAGAATCTTTTGGGGAGTTACCAGTACAGTAACCATACCAGGAAGTACTTAATTTATTAACCTACTGCTTTTCTTAATCTCAGTGGAGATATTTACTGATAAACAGCTACCTAAGTAGCATGTTCATGTCGTTCCTAAATGAGCTTTTATCTCTCTCCCCTCACCACAAATCAGATTCTTCTGAGGAGTTCCCAGTACATTATCCTTTCCCCTGTGTAATTACCTTAACAAGCTCCAGCTGTTTTTATTCTCAGAAGGTTTAGTCCCTGATATACAGCTGCCTACCCCCCTCGTAAGTGCAGGTCCTAAATGAGCTTTTTTCTCTGTTCCCTCACCACAATCCAGATTCTTTTGGGGAGTTACCAGTACAGTAACCATACCAAGAAGTACTTAATTTATTAAACTACTGCTTTTCATAATCTCAGTGGAGATATTTACTGATAAACAGCTACCTACGCAGCATGTTCATGTCGTTCCTAAATGAGCTTTTATCTCTGTCCCCTCACCACAAATCAGATTCTTCTGAGGAGTTCCCAGTACATTATCCTTTCCCCTGTGTAATTACCTTAACAAGCTCCAGCTGTTTTTATTCTCAGAAGCTTTACTCCCTGATATACAGCTGCCTACCCCCTTCGTAAGTGCAGGTCCTAAATGAGCTTTTTTCTCTGTTCCCTCACCACAATCCAGATTCTTTTGGGGAGTTACCAGTACAGTAACCATACCAGGAAGTACTTAATTTATTAAGCTACTGCTTTTCTTAATCTCAGTGGAGATATATACTGATAAACAGCTACCTACGCAGCATGTTCATGTCGTTCCTAAATGAGGTTTTATCTCTCTCCCCTCACCACAAATCAGATTCTTCTGAGGAGTTCCCAGTACATTATCCTTTCCCCTGTGTAATTACCTTAACAAGCTGCAGCTGTTTTTATTCTCAGAAGGTTTACTCCCTGATATATAGCTGCCTACCCCCTTCGTAAGTGCAGGTCCTAAATGAGCTTTTTTCTCTTTTCCCTCACCACAATCCAGATTCTTTTGGGGAGTTACCAGTACACTAACCATACCAGGAAGTACTTAATTTATTAAGCTACTGCTTTTCTTAATCTCAGTGGAGATATTTACTGATAAACAGGTACCTACGCAGCATGTTCATGTCGTTCCTAAATGAGCTTTTATCTCTCTCCCCTCACCACAAATCAGATTCTTCTGAGGAGTTCCCAGTACATTATCCTTTCCCCTGTGTAATTACCTTAACAAGCTCCAGTTGTTTTTATTCTCAGAAGGTTTAGTCCCTGATAGACAGCTGCCTACCCCCTTCGTAAGTGCAGGTCCTAAATGAGCTTTTTTCTCTGTTCCCTCACCACAATCCAGATTCTTTTGGGGAGTTACCAGTACAGTAACCATACCAGGAAGTACTTAATTTATTAAATTACTGGTTTTCTTAATCTCAGTGGAGATATTTACTGATAAACAGCTACCTACGCAGCATGTTCATGTCGTTCCTAAATGAGCTTTTATCTCTCTCCCCTCACCACAAATCAGATTCTTCTGAGGAGTTCCCAGTACATTATCCTTTCCCCTGTGTAATTACCTTAACAAGCTGCAGCTGTTTTTATTCTCAGAAGCTTTACTCCCTGATATACAGCTGCCTACCCCCTTCGTAAGTGCAGGTCCTAAATGAGCTTTTTTCTCTGTTCCCTCACCACAATCCAGATTCTTTTGGGGAGTTACCAGTACAGTAACCATACCAGGAAGTACTTAATTTATTAAGTTACTGCTTTTCTAAAGCTCAGTGGAGATATTTACTGATAAACAGCTACCTACGCAGCATGTTCATGTCGTTCCTAAATGAGCTTTTATCTCTCTCCCCTCACCACAAATCAGATTCTTCTGAGGAGTTCCCAGTACTTTATCGTTTCTCCTGTGTAATTACCTTAACAAGCTCCAGCTGTTTTTATTCTCAGAAGGTTTAGTCCCTGATATACAGCTGCCTACCCCCTTCGTAAGTGCAGGTCCTAAATGAGCTTTTTTCTCTGTTCCCTCACCACAATCCAGATTCTTTTGGGGAGTTACCAGTACAGTAACCATACCAGGAAGTACTTAATTTATTAAGCTACTGCTTTTCTTAATCTCAGTGGAGATATTTACTGATAAACAGCTACCTACGCAGCATGTTCATGTCGTTCCTAAATGAGCTTTTATCTCTCTCCCCTCACCACAAATCAGATTCTTCTGAGGAGTTCCCAGTACATTATCCTTTCCCCTGTGTAATTACCTTAACAAGCTCCAGCTGTTTTTATTCTCAGAAGGTTTACTCCCTGATATACAGCTGCCTACCCCCTTCGTAAGTGCAGGTCCTAAATGAGCTTTTTTCTCTGTTCCCTCACCACAATCCAGAATCTTTTGGGGAGTTACCAGTACAGTAACCATACCAGGAAGTACTTAATTTATTAACCTACTGCTTTTCTTAATCTCAGTGGATATATTTACTGATAAACAGCTACCTAAGTAGCATGTTCATGTCGTTCCTAAATGAGCTTTTATCTCTCTCCCCTCACCACAAATCAGATTCTTCTGAGGAGTTCCCAGTACATTATCCTTTCCCCTGTGTAATTCCCTTAACAAGCTCCAGCTGTTTTTATTCTCAGAAGGTTTAGTCCCTGATATACAGCTGCCTACCCCCCTCGTAAGTGCAGGTCCTAAATGAGCTTTTTTCTCTGTTCCCTCACCACAATCCAGATTCTTTTGGGGAGTTACCAGTACAGTAACCATACCAAGAAGTACTTAATTTATTAAACTACTGCTTTTCATAATCTCAGTGGAGATATTTACTGATAAACAGCTACCTACGCAGCATGTTCATGTCGTTCCTAAATGAGCTTTTATCTCTGTCCCCTCACCACAAATCAGATTCTTCTGAGGAGTTCCCAGTACATTATCCTTTCCCCTGTGTAATTACCTTAACAAGCTCCAGCTGTTTTTATTCTCAGAAGCTTTACTCCCTGATATACAGCTGCCTACCCCCTTCGTAAGTGCAGGTCCTAAATGAGCTTTTTTCTCTGTTCCCTCACCACAATCCAGATTCTTTTGGGGAGTTACCAGTACAGTAACCATACCAGGAAGTACTTAATTTATTAAGCTACTGCTTTTCTTAATCTCAGTGGAGATATATACTGATAAACAGCTACCTACGCAGCATGTTCATGTCGTTCCTAAATGAGGTTTTATCTCTCTCCCCTCACCACAAATCAGATTCTTCTGAGGAGTTCCCAGTACATTATCCTTTCCCCTGTGTAATTACCTTAACAAGCTGCAGCTGTTTTTATTCTCAGAAGGTTTACTCCCTGATATACAGCTGCCTACCCCCTTCGTAAGTGCAGGTCCTAAATTAGCTTTTTTCTCTTTTCCCTCACCACAATCCAGATTCTTTTGGGGAGTTACCAGTACAGTAACCATACCAGGAAGTACTTAATTTATTAAGCTACTGCTTTTCTTAATCTCAGTGGAGATATTTACTGATAAACAGCTACCTACGCAGCATGTTCATGTCGTTCCTAAATGAGCTTTTATCTCTCTCCCCTCACCACAAATCAGATTCTTCTGAGGAGTTCCCAGTACATTATCCTTTCCCCTGTGTAATTACCTTAACAAGCTCCAGCTGTTTTTATTCTCAGAAGGTTTAGTCCCTGATATACAGCTGCCTACCCCCTTCGTAAGTGCAGGTCCTAAATGAGCTTTTTTCTCTGTTCCCTCACCACAATCCAGATTCTTTTGGGGAGTTACCAGTACAGTAACCATACCAGGAAGTACTTAATTTATTAAGCTACTGCTTTTATTAATCTCAGTGGAGATATTTACTGATAAACAGCTACATACGCAGCATGTTCATGTCGTTCATAAATGAGCTTTTATCTCTCTCCCCTCACCACAAATCAGATTCTTCTGAGGAGTTCCCAGTATATTATCCTTTCCCCTGTGTAATTACCTTAACAAGCTGCAGCTGTTTTTATTCTCAGAACGTTTACTCCCTGATATACAGCTGCCTACCCCCTTCGTAAGTGCAGGTCCTAAATGAGCTTTTTTCTCTGTTCCCTCACCACAATCCAGATTCTTTTGGGGAGTTACCAGTACACTAACCATACCAGGAAGTACTTAATTTATTAAGCTACTGCTTTTCTAAAGCTCAGTGGAGATATTTACTGATAAACAGCTACCTACGCAGCATGTTCATGTCGTTCCTAAATGAGCTTTTATCTCTCTCCCCTCACCACAAATCAGATTCTTCTGAGGAGTTCCCAGTACTTTATCCTTTCTCCTGTGTAATTACCTTAACAAGCTCCAGCTGTTTTTATTCTCAGAAGGTTTACTCCCTGATATACAGCTGCCTAACCCTTCGTAAGTGCAGGTCCTAAATGAGCTTTTTTCTCTGTTCCCTCACCACAATCCAGATTCTTTTGGGGAGTTACCAGTACAGTAACCATACCAGGAAGTACTTAATTTATTAAGCTACTGCTTTTCTTAATCTCAGTGGAGATATTTACTGATAAACAGCTACCTACGCAGCATGTTCATGTCGTTCCTAAATGAGCTTTTATCTCTCTCCCCTCACCACAAATCAGATTCTTCTGAGGAGTTCCCAGTACATTATCCTTTCCCCTGTGTAATTACCTTAACAAGCTGCAGCTGTTTTTATTCTCAGAAGCTTTACTCCCTGATATACAGCTGCCTACCCCCTTCGTAAGTGCAGGTCCTAAATGAGCTTTTTTCTCTGTTCCCTCACCACAATCCAGATTCTTTTGGGGAGTTACCAGTACAGTAACCATACCAGGAAGTACTTAATTTATTAAGCTACTGCTTTTATTAATCTCAGTGGAGATATTTACTGATAAACAGGTACCTACGCAGCATGTTCATGTCGTTCCTAAATGAGCTTTTATCTCTCTCCCCTCACCACAAATCAGATTCTTCTGAGGAGTTCCCAGTACATTATCCTTTCCCCTGTATAATTACCTTAACAAGCTCCAGTTGTTTTTATTCTCAGAAGGTTTAGTCCCTGATATACAGCTGCCTACCCCCTTCGTAAGTGCAGGTCCTAAATGAGCTTTTTTCTCTGTTCCCTCACCACAATCCAGATTCTTTTGGGGAGTTACCAGTACAGTAACCATACCAGGAAGTACTTAATTTATTAAATTACTGGTTTTCTTAATCTCAGTGGAGATATTTACTGATAAACAGCTACCTACGCAGCATGTTCATGTCGTTCCTAAATGAGCTTTTTTCTCTCTCCCCTCACCACAAATCAGATTCTTCTGAGGAGTTCCCAGTACATTATCCTTTCCCCTGTGTAATTACCTTAACAAGCTGCAGCTGTTTTTATTCTCAGAAGCTTTACTCCCTGATATACAGCTGCCTACCCCCTTCGTAAGTGCAGGTCCTAAATGAGCTTTTTTCTCTGTTCCCTCACCACAATCCAGATTCTTTTGGGGAGTTACCAGTACAGTAACCATACCAGGAAGTACTTAATTTATTAAGCTACTGCTTTTCTAAAGCTCAGTGGAGATATTTACTGATAAACAGCTACCTACGCAGCATGTTCATGTCGTTCCTAAATGAGCTTTTATCTCTCTCCCCTCACCACAAATCAGATTCTTCTGAGGAGTTCCCAGTACTTTATCCTTTCTCCTGTGTAATTACCTTAACAAGCTCCAGCTGTTTTTATTCTCAGAAGGTTTAGTCCCTGATATACAGCTGCCTACCCCCTTCGTAAGTGCAGGTCCTAAATGAGCTTTTTTCTCTGTTCCCTCACCACAATCCAGATTCTTTTGGGGAGTTACCAGTACAGTAACCATACCAGGAAGTACTTAATTTATTAAGCTACTGCTTTTCTTAATCTCAGTGGAGATATTTACTGATAAACAGCTACCTACGCAGCATGTTCATGTCGTTCCTAAATGAGCTTTTATCTCTCTCCCCTCACCACAAATCAGATTCTTCTGAGGAGTTCCCAGTACATTATCCTTTCCCCTGTGTAATTACCTTAACAAGCTCCAGCTGTTTTTATTCTCAGAAGGTTTACTCCCTGATATACAGCTGCCTACCCCCTTCGTAAGTGCAGGTCCTAAATGAGCTTTTTTCTCTGTTCCCTCACCACAATCCAGAATCTTTTGGGGAGTTACCAGTACAGTAACCATACCAGGAAGTACTTAATTTATTAACCTACTGCTTTTCTTAATCTCAGTGGATATATTTACTGATAAACAGCTACCTAAGTAGCATGTTCATGTCGTTCCTAAATGAGCTTTAATCTCTCTCCCCTCACCACAAATCAGATTCTTCTGAGGAGTTCCCAGTACATTATCCTTTCCCCTGTGTAATTACCTTAACAAGCTCCAGCTGTTTTTATTCTCAGAAGGTTTAGTCCCTGATATACAGCTGCCTACCCCCCTCGTAAGTGCAGGTCCTAAATGAGCTTTTTTCTCTGTTCCCTCACCACAATCCAGATTCTTTTGGGGAGTTACCAGTACAGTAACCATACCAAGAAGTACTTAATTTATTAAACTACTGCTTTTCATAATCTCAGTGGAGATATTTACTGATAAACAGCTACCTACGCAGCATGTTCATGTCGTTCCTAAATGAGCTTTTATCTCTGTCCCCTCACCACAAATCAGATTCTTCTGAGGAGTTCCCAGTACATTATCCTTTCCCCTGTGTAATTACCTTAACAAGCTCCAGCTGTTTTTATTCTCAGAAGCTTTACTCCCTGATATACAGCTGCCTACCCCCTTCGTAAGTGCAGGTCCTAAATGAGCTTTTTTCTCTGTTCCCTCACCACAATCCAGATTCTTTTGGGGAGTTACCAGTACAGTAACCATACCAGGAAGTACTTAATTTATTAAGCTACTGCTTTTCTTAATCTCAGTGGAGATATATACTGATAAACAGCTACCTACGCAGCATGTTCATGTCGTTCCTAAATGAGGTTTTATCTCTCTCCCCTCACCACAAATCAGATTCTTCTGAGGAGTTCCCAGTACATTATCCTTTCCCCTGTGTAATTACCTTAACAAGCTGCAGCTGTTTTTATTCTCAGAAGGTTTACTCCCTGATATACAGCTGCCTACCCCCTTCGTAAGTGCAGGTCCTAAATGAGCTTTTTTCTCTGTTCCCTCACCACAATCCAGATTCTTTTGGGGAGTTACCAGTACACTAACCATACCAGGAAGTACTTAATTTATTAAGCTACTGCTTTTCTAAAGCTCAGTGGAGATATTTACTGATAAACAGCTACCTACGCAGCATGTTCATGTCGTTCCTAAATGAGCTTTTATCTCTCTCCCCTCACCACAAATCAGATTCTTCTGAGGAGTTCCCAGTACTTTATCCTTTCTCCTGTGTAATTACCTTAACAAGCTCCAGCTGTTTTTATTCTCAGAAGGTTTAGTCCCTGATATACAGCTGCCTACCCCCTTCGTAAGTGCAGGTCCTAAATGAGCTTTTTTCTCTGTTCCCTCACCACAATCCAGATTCTTTTGGGGAGTTACCAGTACAGTAACCATACCAGGAAGTACTTAATTTATTAAGCTACTGCTTTTCTTAATCTCAGTGGAGATATTTACTGATAAACAGCTACCTACGCAGCATGTTCATGTCGTTCCTAAATGAGCTTTTATCTCTCTCCCCTCACCACAAATCAGATTCTTCTGAGGAGTTCCCAGTACATTATCCTTTCCCCTGTGTAATTACCTTAACAAGCTCCAGCTGTTTTTATTCTCAGAAGGTTTAGTCCCTGATATACAGCTGCCTACCCCCTTCGTAAGTGCAGGTCCTAAATGAGCTTTTTACTCTGTTCCCTCACCACAATCCAGATTCTTTTGGGGAGTTACCAGTACAGTAACCATACCAGGAAGTACTTAATTTATTAAGCTACTGCTTTTCTTAATCTCAGTGGAGATATTTACTGATAAACAGCTACCTACGCAGCATGTTCATGTCGTTCCTAAGTGAGCTTTTATCTCTCTCCCCTCACCACAAATCAGATTCTTCTGAGGAGTTCCCAGTACATTATCCTTTCCCCTGTGTAATTACCTTAACAAGCTGCAGCTGTTTTTATTCTCAGAAGGTTTACTCCCTGATATACAGCTGCCTACCCCCTTCGTAAGTGCAGGTCCTAAATGAGCTTTTTTCTCTGTTCCCTCACCACAATCCAGATTCTTTTGGGGAGTTACCAGTACAGAAACTATACCAGGAAGTACTTAATTTATTAAGCTACTGCTTTTCTAAAGCTCAGTGGAGATATTTACTGATAAACAGCTACCTACGCAGCATGTTCATGTCGTTCCTAAATGAGCTTTTATCTCTCTCCCCTAACCACAAATCAGATTCTTCTGAGGAGTTCCCAGTACTTTATCCTTTCTCCTGTGTAATTACCTTAACAAGCTCCAGCTGTTTTTATTCTCAGAAGGTTTACTTCCTGATATACAGCTGCCTACCCCCTTCGTAAGTGCAGGTCCTAAATGAGCTTTTTTCTCTGTTCCCTCACCACAATCCAGATTCTTTTGGGGAGTTTCCAGTACAGTAACCATACCAGGAAGTACTTAATTTATTAAGTTACTGCTTTTCTAAAGCTCAGTGGAGATATTTACTGATAAACAGCTACCTACGCAGCATGTTCATGTCGTTCCTAAATGAGCTTTTATCTCTCTCCCCTCACCACAAATCAGATTCTTCTGAGGAGTTCCCAGTACTTTATCCTTTCTCCTGTGTAATTACCTTAACAAGCTCCAGCTGTTTTTATTCTCAGAAGGTTTACTCCCTGATATACAGCTGCCTACCCCCTTCGTAAGTGCAGGTCCTAAATGAGCTTTTTTCTCTGTTCAATCACCACAATCCAGATTCTTTTGGGGAGTTACCAGTACAGTAACCATACCAGGAAGTACTTAATTTATTAAGCTACTGCTTTTCTTAATCTCAGTGGAGATATTTACTGATAAACAGCTACCTACGCAGCATGTTCATGTCGTTCCTATATGAGCTTTTATCTCTCTCCCCTCACCACAAATCAGATTCTTCTGAGGAGTTCCCAGTACATTATCCTTTCCCCTGTGTAATTACCTTAACAAGCTCCAGCTGCTTTTATTCTCAGAAGGTTTACTCCCTGATATACAGCTGCATACCCCCTTCGTAAGTGCAGGTCCTAAATGAGCTTTTTTCTCTGTTCCCTCCCCACAATCCAGAATCTTTTGGGGAGTTCCCAGTACAGTAACCATACCAGGAAGTACTTAATTTATTAAGCTACTGCTTTTCTTAATCTCAGTGGAGATATTTACTGATAAACAGCTACCTAAGTAGCATGTTCATGTCGTTCCTAAATGAGCTTTTATCTCTCTCCCCTCACCACAAATCAGATTCTTCTGAGGAGTTCCCAGTACATTATCCTTTCCCCTGTGTAATTACCTTAACAAGCTGCAGCTGTTTTTATTCTCAGAAGGTTTACTCCCTGATATACAGCTGCCTACCACCTTCGTAAGTGCAGGTCCTAAATGAGCTTTTTTCCCTGTTCCCTCACCACAATCCAGATTCTTTTGGGGAGTTACCAGTACAGTAACCATACCAGGAAGTACTTAATTTATTAAGCTACTGCTTTTCTTAATCTCAGTGGAGATATTTACTGATAAACAGCTACCTACGCAGCATGTTCATGTCGTTCCTAAATGAGCTTTTATCTCTCTCCCCTCACCACAAATCAGATTCTTCTGAGGAGTTCCCAGTACATTATCCTTTCCCCTGTGTAATTACCTTAACAAGCTGCAGCTGTTTTTATTCTCAGAAGCTTTACTCCCTGATATACAGCTGCCTACCCCCTTCGTAAGTGCAGGTCCTAAATGAGCTTTTTTCTCTGTTCCCTCACCACAATCCAGATTCTTTTGGGGAGTTACCAGTACAGTATCCATACCAGGAAGTACTTAATTTATTAAGCTACTGCTTTTATTAATCTCAGTGGAGATATTTACTGATAAACAGGTACCTACGCAGCATGTTCATGTCGTTCCTAAATGAGCTTTTATCTCTCTCCCCTCACCACAAATCAGATTCTTCTGAGGAGTTCCCAGTACATTATCCTTTCCCCTGTGTAATTACCTTAACAAGTTCCAGTTGTTTTTATTCTCAGAAGTTTTAGTCCCTGATATAGAGCTGCCTACCCCCTTCGTAAGTGCAGGTCCTAAATGAGCTTTTTTCTCTGTTCCCTCACCACAATCCAGATTCTTTTGGGGAGTTACCAGTACAGTAACCATACCAGGAAGTACTTAATTTATTAAGCTACTGGTTTTCTTAATCTCAGTGGAGATATTTACTGATAAACAGCTACCTACGCAGCATGTTCATGTCGTTCCTAAATGAGCTTTTATCTCTCTCCCCTCACCACAAATCAGATTCTTCTGAGGAGTTCCCAGTACATTATCCTTTCCCCTGTGTAATTACCTTAACAAGCTGCAGCTGTTTTTATTCTCAGAAGCTTTACTCCCTGATATACAGCTGCCTACCCCCTTCGTAAGTGCAGGTCCTAAATGAGCTTTTTTCTCTGTTCCCTCACCACAATCCAGATTCTTTTGGGGAGTTACCAGTACAGTAACCATACCAGGAAGTACTTAATTTATTAAGCTACTGCTTTTCTAAAGCTCAGTGGAGATATTTACTGATAAACAGCTACCTACGCAGCATGTTCATGTCGTTCCTAAATGAGCTTTTATCTCTCTCCCCTCACCACAAATCAGATTCTTCTGAGGAGTTCCCAGTACTTTATCCTTTCTCCTGTGTAATTACCTTAACAAGCTCCAGCTGTTTTTATTCTCAGAAGGTTTAGTCCCTGATATACAGCTGCCTACCCCCTTCGTAAGTGCAGGTCCTAAATGAGCTTTTTTCTCTGTTCCCTCACCACAATCCAGATTCTTTTCGGGAGTTACCAGTACAGTAACCATACCAGGAAGTACTTAATTTATTAAGCTACTGCTTTTCTTAATCTCAGTGGAGATATTTACTGATAAACAGCTACCTACGCAGCATGTTCATGTCGTTCCTAAATGAGCTTTTATCTCTCTCCCCTCACCACAAATCAGATTCTTCTGAGGAGTTCCCAGTACATTATCCTTTCCCCTGTGTAATTACCTTAACAAGCTCCAGCTGTTTTTATTCTCAGAAGGTTTACTCCCTGATATACAGCTGCCTACCCCCTTCGTAAGTGCAGGTCCTAAATGAGCTTTTTTCTCTGTTCCCTCACCACAATCCAGAATCTTTTGGGGAGTTACCAGTACAGTAACCATACCAGGAAGTACTTAATTTATTAACCTACTGCTTTTCTTAATCTCAGTGGAGATATTTACTGATAAACAGCTACCTAAGTAGCATGTTCATGTCGTTCCTAAATGAGCTTTTATCTCTCTCCCCTCACCACAAATCAGATTCTCCTGAGGAGTTCCCAGTACATTATCCTTTCCCCTGTGTAATTACCTTAACAAGCTCCAGCTGTTTTTATTCTCAGAAGGTTTAGTCCCTGATATACAGCTGCCTACCCCCCTCGTAAGTGCAGGTCCTAAATGAGCTTTTTTCTCTGTTCCCTCACCACAATCCAGATTCTTTTGGGGAGTTACCAGTACAGTAACCATACCAGGAAGTACTTAATTTATTAAACTACTGCTTTTCATAATCTCAGTGGAGATATTTACTGATAAACAGCTACCTACGCAGCATGTTCATGTCGTTCCTAAATGAGCTTTTATCTCTCTCCCCTCACCACAAATCAGATTCTACTGAGGAGTTCCCAGTACTTTATCCTTTCTCCTGTGTAATTACCTTAACAAGCTCCAGCTGTTTTTATTCTCAGAAGGTTTACTCCCTGATATACAGCTGCCTACCCCCTTCGTAAGTGCAGGTCCTAAATGAGCTTTTTTCTCTTTTCCCTCACCACAATCCAGATTCTTTTGGGGAGTTACCAGTACAGTAACCATACCAGGAAGTACTTAATTTATTAAGCTACTGCTTTTCTTAATCTCAGTGGAGATATTTACTGATAAACAGCTACCTACGCTGCATGTTCATGTCGTTCCTAAATGAGCTTTTATCTCTCTCCCCTCACCACAAATCAGATTCTTCTGAGGAGTTCCCAGTACATTATCCTTTCCCCTGTGTAATTACCTTAACAAGCTCCAGCTGTTTTTATTCTCAGAAGGTTTAGTCCCTGATATACAGCTGCCTACCCCCTTCGTAAGTGCAGGTCCTAAATGAGCTTTTTTCTCTGTTCCCTCACCACAATCCAGATTCTTTTGGGGAGTTACCAGTACAGTAACCATACCAGGAAGTACTTAATTTATTAAGCTACTGCTTTTCTTAATCTCAGTGGAGATATTTACTGATAAACAGCTACCTACGCAGCATGTTCATGTCGTTCCTAAATGAGCTTTTATCTCTCTCCCCTCACCACAAATCAGATTCTTCTGAGGAGTTCCCAGTACATTATCCTTTCCCCTGTGTAATTACCTTAACAAGCTGCAGCTGTTTTTATTCTCAGAAGGTTTACTCCCTGATATACAGCTGCCTACCCCCTTCGTAAGTGCAGGTCCTAAATGAGCTTTTTTCTCTGTTCCCTCACCACAATCCAGATTCTTTTGGGGAGTTACCAGTACAGTAACTATACCAGGAAGTACTTAATTTATTAAGCTACTGCTTTTCTAAAGCTCAGTGGAGATATTTACTGATAAACAGCTACCTACGCAGCATGTTCATGTCGTTCCTAAATGAGCTTTTATCTCTCTCCCCTCACCACAAATCAGATTCTTCTGAGGAGTTCCCAGTACTTTATCCTTTCTCCTGTGTAATTACCTTAACAAGCTCCAGCTGTTTTTATTCTCAGAAGGTTTACTCCCTGATATACAGCTGCCTACCCCCTTCGTAAGTGCAGGTCCTAAATGAGCTTTTTTCTCTGTTCCCTCACCACAATCCAGATTCTTTTGGGGAGTTACCAGTACACTAACCATACCAGGAAGTACTTAATTTATTAAGCTACTGCTTTTCTAAAGCTCAGTGGAGATATTTACTGATAAACAGCTACCTACGCAGCATGTTCATGTCGTTCCTAAATGAGCTTTTATCTCTCTCCCCTCACCACAAATCAGATTCTTCTGAGGAGTTCCCAGTACTTTATCCTTTCTCCTGTGTAATTACCTTAACAAGCTCCAGCTGTTTTTATTCTCAGAAGGTTTACTCCCTGATATACAGCTGCCTACCCCCTTCGTAAGTGCAGGTCCTAAATGAGCTTTTTTCTCTGTTCCCTCACCACAATCCAGATTCTTTTGGGGAGTTACCAGTACAGTAACCATACCAGGAAGTACTTAATTTATTAAGCTACTGCTTTTCTTAATCTCAGTGGAGATATTTACTGATAAACAGCTACCTACGCAGCATGTTCATGTCGTTCCTAAATTAGCTTTTATCTCTCTCCCCTCACCACAAATCAGATTCTTCTGAGGAGTTCCTAGTACATTATCCTTTCCCCTGTGTAATTACCTTAACAAGCTCCAGCTGTTTTTATTCTCAGAAGGTTTACTCCCTGATATACAGCTGCCTACCCCCTTCGTAAGTGCAGGTCCTAAATGAGCTTTTTTCTCTGTTCCCTCACCACAATCCAGATTCTTTTGGGGAGTTACCAGTACAGTAACCATACCAGGAAGTACTTAATTTATTAAGCTACTGCTTTTCTTAATCTCAGTGGAGATATTTACTGATAAACAGCTACCTACGCAGCATGTTCATGTCGTTCCTAAATGAGCTTTTATCTCTCTCCCCTCACCACAAATCAGATTCTTCTGAGGAGTTCCCAGTACATTATCCTTTCCCCTGTGTAATTACCTTAACAAGCTGCAGCTGTTTTTATTCTCAGAAGCTTTACTCCCTGATATACAGCTGCCTACCCCCTTCGTAAGTGCAGGTCCTAAATGAGCTTTTTTCTCTGTTCCCTCACCACAATCCAGATTCTTTTGGGGAGTTACCAGTACAGTAACCATACCAGGAAGTACTTAATTTATTAAGCTACTGCTTTTCTAAAGCTCAGTGGAGATATTTACTGATAAACAGCTACCTACGCAGCATGTTCATGTCGTTCCTAAATGAGCTTTTATCTCTCTCCCCTCACCACAAATCAGATTCTTCTGAGGAGTTCCCAGTACTTTATCCTTTCTCCTGTGTAATTACCTTAACAAGCTCCAGCTGTTTTTATTCTCAGAAGGTTTACTCCCTGATATACAGCTGCCTACCCCCTTCGTAAGTGCAGGTCCTAAATGAGCTTTTTTCTCTGTTCCCTCACCACAATCCAGATTCTTTTGGGGAGTTACCAGTACAGTAACCATACCAGGAAGTACTTAATTTATTAAGCTACTGCTTTTCTTAATCTCAGTGGAGATATTTACTGATAAACAGCTACCTACGCAGCATGTTCATGTCGTTCCTAAATGAGCTTTTATGTCTCTCCCCTCTCCACAAATCAGATTCTTCTGAGGAGTTCCCAGTACATTATCCTTTCCCCTTTGTAATTACCTTAACAAGCTCCAGCTGTTTTTATTCTCAGAAGGTTTACTCCCTGATTTACAGCTGCCTACCTCCTTCGTAAGTGCAGGTCCTAAATAAGCTTTTATCTCTGTTCCCTCACCACAATCCAGATTCTTTTGGGGAGTTACCAGTACAGTAACCATACCAGAAAGTACTTAATTTATTAAGCTACTGCTTTGCTTAATCTCAGTGGAGATATTTACTGATAAACAGCTACCTACGCAGCATGTTCATGTCGTTCTTAAATGAGCTTTTATCTCTCTCCCCTCACCACAAATCAGATTCTTCTGAGTAGTTCCCAGTACATTATCCTTTCCCCTGTGTAATTACCTTAACAAGCTGCAGCTGTTTTTATTCTCAGAAGCTTTACTCCCTGATATACAGCTGCCTACCCCCTTCGTAAGTGCAGTTCCTAAATGAGCTTTTTTCTCTGTTCCCTCACCACAATCCAGATTCTTTTGGGCAGTTCCCAGTACAGTAACCATACCAGGAAGTACTTAATTTATTAAGCTACTGCTTTTCTTAATCTCAGTGGAGATATTTACTGATAAACAGCTACCTACGCAGCATGTTCATGTCGTTCCTAAATGAGCTTTTATCTCTCTCCCCTCACCACAAATCAGATTCTTCTGAGGAGTTCCCAGTACATTATCCTTTCCCCTGTGTAATTACCTTAACAAGCTGCAGCTGTTTTTATTCTCAGAAGGTTTACTCCCTGATATACAGCTGCCTACCCCCTTCGTAAGTGCAGGTCCTAAATGAGCTTTTTTCTCTGTTCCCTCACCACAATCCAGATTCTTTTGGGGAGTTACCAGTACAGTAACCATACCAGGAAGTACTTAATTTATTAAGCTACTGCTTTTCTAAAGCTCAGTGGAGATATTTACTGATAAACAGCTACCTACGCAGCATGTTCATGTCGTTCCTAAATGAGCTTTTATCTCTCTCCCCTCACCACAAATCAGATTCTTCTGAGGAGTTCCCAGTACTTTATCCTTTCTCCTGTGTAATTACCTTAACAAGCTCCAGCTGTTTTTATTCTCAGAAGCTTTACTCCCTGATATACAGCTGCCTACCCCCTTCGTAAGTGCAGGTCCTAAATGAGCTTTTTTCTCTGTTCCCTCACCACAATCCAGATTCTTTTGGGGAGTTACCAGTACAGTAACCATACCAGGAAGTACTTAATTTATTAAGCTACTGCTTTTCTTAATCTCAGTGGAGATATTTACTGATAAACAGCTACCTACGCAGCATGTTCATGTCGTTCCTAAATGAGCTTTTATGTCTCTCCCCTCACCACAAATCAGATTCTTCTGAGGAGTTCCCAGTACATTATCCTTTCCCCTTTGTAATTACCTTAACAAGCTCCAGCTGTTTTTATTCTCAGAAGGTTTACTCCCTGATTTACAGCTGCCTACCCCCTTCGTAAGTGCAGGTCCTAAATGAGCTTTTTCTCTGTTCCCTCACCACAATCCAGATTCTTTTGGGGAGTTACCAGTACAGTAACCATACCAGAAAGTACTTAATTTATTAAGCTACTGCTTTGCTTAATCTCAGTGGAGATATTTACTGATAAACAGCTACCTACGCAGCATGTTCATGTCGTTCCTAAATGAGCTTTTATCTCTCTCCCCTCACCACAAATCAGATTCTTCTGAGGAGTTCCCAGTACATTATCCTTTCCCCTGTGTAATTACCTTAACAAGCTGCAGCTGTTTTTATTCTCAGAAGCTTTACTCCCTGATATACAGCTGCCTACCCCCTTCGTAAGTGCAGGTCCTAAATGAGCTTTTTTCTCTGTTCCCTCACCACAATCCAGATTCTTTTGGGGAGTTACCAGTACAGTAACCATACCAAGAAGTACTTAATTTATTAAGCTACTGCTTTTCTAAAGCTCAGTGGAGATATTTACTGATAAACAGCTACCTACGCAGCATGTTCATGTCGTTCCTAAATGAGCTTTTATCTCTCTCCCCTCACCACAAATCAGACTCTTCTGAGGAGTTCCCAGTACATTATCCTTTCCCCTGTGTAATTACCTTAACAAGCTGCAGCTGTTTTTATTCTCAGAAGGTTTACTCCCTGATATACAGCTGCCTACCCCCTTCGTAAGAGCAGGTCCTAAATGTGCTTTTTTCTCTGTTCCCTCACCACAATCCAGATTCTTTTGGGGAGTTACCAGTACAGTAACCATACCAGGAAGTACTTAATTTATTAAGCTACTGCTTTTCTTAATCTCAGTGGAGATATTTACTGATAAACAGCTACCTACGCAGCATGTTCATGTCGTTCCTAAATGAGCTTTTATCTCTCTCCCCTCACCACAAATCAGATTCTTCTGAGGAGTTCCCAGTACTTTATCCTTTCTCCTGTGTAATTACCTTAACAAGTTCCAGCTGTTTTTATTCTCAGAAGCTTTACTCCCTGATATACAGCTGCCTACGCCCTTCGTAAGTGCAGGTCCTAAATGAGCTTTTTTCTCTGTTCCCTCACCACAATCCAGATTCTTTTGGGGAGTTACCAGTACAGTAACCATACCAGGAAGTACTTAATTTATTAAGCTACTGCTTTTCTTAATCTCAGTGGAGATATTTACTGATAAACAGCTACCTACGCAGCATGTTCATGTCGTTCCTAAATGAGCTTTTATGTCTCTCCCCTCACCACAAATCATATTCTTCTGAGGAGTTCCCAGTACATTATCCTTTCCCCTTTGTAATTACCTTAACAAGCTCCAGCTGTTTTTATTCTCAGAAGGTTTACTCCCTGATTTACAGCTGCCTACCCCCTTCGTAAGTGCAGGTCCTAAATGAGCTTTTTCTCTGTTCCCTCACCACAATCCAGATTCTTTTGGGGAGTTACCAGTACAGTAACCATACCAGAAAGTACTTAATTTATTAAGCTACTGCTTTGCTTAATCTCAGTGGAGATATTTACTGATAAACAGCTACCTACGCAGCATGTTCATGTCGTTCCTAAATGAGCTTTTATCTCTCTCCCCTCACCACAAATCAGATTCTTCTGAGGAGTTCCCAGTACATTATCCTTTCCCCTGTGTAATTACCTTAACAAGCTGCAGCTGTTTTTATTCTCAGAAGGTTTACTCCCTGATATACAGCTGCCTACCCCCTTCGTAAGTGCAGGTCCTAAATGAGCTTTTTTCTCTGTTCCCTCACCACAATCCAGATTCTTTTGGGGAGTTACCAGTACAGTAACCATACCAGGAAGTACTTAATTTATTAAGCTACTGCTTTTCTTAATCTCAGTGGAGATATTTACTGATAAACAGCTACCTACGCAGCATGTTCATGTCGTTCCTAAATGAGCTTTTATCTCTCTCCCCTCACCACAAATCAGATTCTTCTGAGGAGTTCCCAGTACATTATCCTTTCCCCTGTGTAATTACCTTAACAAGCTGCAGCTGTTTTTATTCTCAGAAGCTTTACTCCCTGATATACAGCTGCCTACCCCCTTCGTAAGTGCAGGTCCTAAATGAGCTTTTTTCTCTGTTCCCTCACCACAATCCAGATTCTTTTGGGGAGTTACCAGTACAGTAACTATACCAGGAAGTACTTAATTTATTAAGCTACTGCTTTTCTAAAGCTCAGTGGAGATATTTACTGATAAACAGCTACCTACGCAGCATGTTCATGTCGTTCCTAAATGAGCTTTTATCTCTCTCCCCTCACCACAAATCAGATTCTTCTGAGGAGTTCCCAGTACTTTATCCTTTCTCCTGTGTAATTACCTTAACAAGCTCCAGCTGTTTTTATTCTCAGAAGGTTTACTCCTGATATACAGCTGCCTACCCCCTTCGTAAGTGCAGGTACTAAATGAGCTTTTTGCTCTGTTCCCTCACCACAATCCAGATTCTTTTGGGGAGTTACCAGTACACTAACCATACCAGGAAGTACTTAATTTATTAAGCTACTGCTTTTCTAAAGCTCAGTGGAGATATTTACTGATAAACAGCTACCTACGCAGCATGTTCATGTCGTTCCTAAATGAGCTTTTATCTCTCTCCCCTCACCACAAATCAGATTCTTCTGAGGAGTTCCCAGTACTTTATCCTTTCCCCTGTGTAATTACCTTAACAAGCTCCAGCTGTTTTTATTCTCAGAAGGTTTACTCCCTGATATACAGCTGCCTACCCCCTTCGTAAGTGCAGGTCCTAAATGAGCT
>NW_025956573.1:0-99792 GCF_023159225.1 Perognathus longimembris pacificus
TCAGTTCACTCATGCCCTGAACTTCTGTGAAGGACACAAAGTCGCCACTCTCAATCCATGCCGAGATTCATCCAGACAGGTGACAACCCCAGGATTATCCTGCTCGGAAAAGGAGAAACATTTAGAAGCAGACACACTCAAAGTGCCTGTGGACGGGAAAGGTGGTCACTATGCACCTGTCTACAAGAGCTCCCAGGGCATGCCTCCTTACCTTGGTGACCATAGAAACCATTGCACTGAGTGGTTGTTCCCAGTGGAATCTACCAGCATCATTTCCTCACCAAAGTCACAAAAGAGTTGCCTGAAGAGAGGAACAGAGCATGAGATAGTGCACAAGGCACTCTCTGGCCCATCAAAGCAGAGTGAACACATGCTAAACAAACTTGACTATCACCAGCAGGAATCAGGTGGCTCCTCTGCCATGCAGGAGTGAACAGACAGAACTGAAAAGTTGGATGGAGGAGGAAGAAGGCAGTGGGAGGCTCTTAGGCTGGGGATATGGCATGGTATGAAGAAGGAAGAGGAACAGGCACTCACCCAAACAGGCCCCGGGTGTCTGCCACCACCAGCTTGATTCCACAGTTATGACAGATCTCACCCACCTGCAGCTGATACTCTAGAGGAGTGTTGGTGAGAACCACCACCTGTAAAGACAATAGGCTCCAATTGACAACCTGATACTGGTGAGGGAGTGACAGACTAAAGAGTGACAGGAAAAGGGAAAAAGGAAGAAAAAGGGAAATCAACACCCAGATTTTCCCTGCTCCAACTGAGGACCTGATACTACTGGTGAGGGAATGACAGACTAAAGAGTGACAGGAAAAGGGAAAAAGAAAGAAGAAGGGACAACACCCAGATTTTCCCTGCTCGGCCTTCTTCCATAATGGAAACATCAGTAAAAAATGAAAAAAAAAAAGTCCTGCACAAAACCAGTCAAGAAGAACAACAGAGCTGAACAATACTTTGGCAGTTATATACCAACACCCACTTGCCACCCTGTTGGGCCACAAGAGATGAACATTTCTAGTCCAACCATGGGGCTACCTCCCAATACACATTATGTCTCCCACTTCTTAAAAAAAAACACAAAACCTCTTCAGACATCATTTGAGGAAATTTCTATCTCCATATCCCTCCCAGTTCACCAACATGAATTAGCCCTCTCAGACACCACAGGGTAGAGGATAAGCATTCCTCTGTGCATTCTACTTAATGAACCCTCAGATCAATCCTCAAAAAATCTCTACAAGGAAGACATATAATTTTCATGTTCTATGGACAGGAAATTCAGGCAGAAGTAAGTTTAAGGGACATTACCAGGGCCACATGGTTACAAGAGCTCAAGACTATACACCACGGCAGTTTGGCTACAGAGCTCGTTTCTCATGACTATTACCACAATGTATAGACCCATACGTGCATGTCTAGGAAAATGTATGAACCCTCCCCTGCCACCAATGACAAACCCAAAGACAAATTTCCTCTATATCCTCACCACATAGTGCTAGCACATCTGACAAATCTTTAAGAGCCAGACAAAATGAATGAGGATGTGGCTCATGTAGTAGGGAGCCTACTGAATTACAAGGGGAGAGAGACAATTCCAGAAGGAGTGAGAGCTTGAAAGAGGGACAGTAAGAGAGAGGAACCAGAGAATCAGACAGACTGCGATAGAGAGGGAGAGAAGTTGATTTATAATTCTTTAAAGGAGGTGATACCTGAAAACCAGTAAGGAAGTCTTTCACCAGGGGCCCGGTGTAGGTGCTGACAGGCACATAGCTGTTGAGTTCAGCAAGTCGGGGTTTTGATACTTCAGCTCGGTTTTTACCGATGTCCTCCTCTCGAAGGTAGAACTGAGGATAGCCAAAGGCAGAACTGAGATAAAACTGCTCTTGTGACAGGCTGCAGCTTTGGCAAGCAAGGGAAAGGGAATCACAGAAAGAAGTACCTGTGAGGACAGGTCAACCCACTCAGCAGTGCCCTGGTCATGCAGGGTGACAGCCTTGACCCCTGCAAGGATGATATTTTTGGCAATTTCCACACCCAAGCCCCGTAGGCCGGATACCAGCACGTTGGATGTCTGGAGATGCTTCATGGCCTCATGACCCAGTACATACCTGCATAAATGGGACCTCTGTGTCAGGACCAACTCTGTGCCTCCTCCCACAGGTCAACCCCATCCCTGGCGACACTTACAGCTGCCGAGAGTAAAGACCTTCATCTATGTGTGTTTCACTGGACTTTGGCATTTCCTAGAGGTGCAGAGAAACAGTGGTGTGGGATAAGTGGTAGGAACTGGGCTGATGAATAGAAGGGGGGCTGGAGAGGTACGGCCCCACCACCCACTCAACCATCCCACATTCCAGTTCTCAGAAAGAAGACACTCACTTTAGCTGTTCCAGAGGCCATTTCAAGCACCACAGAGCATGCAGTGGAGCAGTTGGGACCCAGTTAGAATTAGGCTCAGAAAATCAACGTTTCTTTAGAAAGTGGTGTGCTGGGCATCTGGAGTCTAAGGAGGATCGGAGTTGAGGCACACAAGAGCAGGCCGTTTCTGTTGGCAGAAATCCTGGGAATGGGGAGAACACTTGTTAAAATGTACCCTAGATTAATGAGAGAGGACCAGAGGACATGCTAGGTTAGAAGTTTTCTTTTCTTTTTTTTTTTTTTGCCAGTCCTTGGGCTTGGACTCAGGGCCTGAACACTGTCCCTGGCTTCTTTTTGCTCAAGGCTAGCACTCTGCCACTTGAGCCACAGCGCCACTTCTGGCCATTTTTTGTATATGTGGTGCTGGGGAATCAAACCCAGGGCCTCATGTATATGAGGCCAGCACTCTTGCCACTAGGCCATATCCCCAGCCCGGTAAGAAGTTTTGTCTACAGATGTAGAAAAGGGGACAATGCAGACTTCCCAGAAGTTCAGTAATAAACATTGAGGAGGATTCATTATCAGGATTGTTTCTCTGACCACTCACAATGAACCTTGTGAAAGCTGCCATTCAAAGTAGAGGCAGGGTCCAGATAAAGTTTTGGAAGTGTGAGCCTCTCTGCTAAGGTATGTTGGCACTAGAGCTGACAGGTGGCTAGGGGATGGTCCTTTAGAAATTGGTGGAAGTGGCAGTGGGTGGACTATGTGCTCGACCAACTCCCAGTCTGAGGTTTGGACCTTGGGATCTTTAGGTCACCCGGAACTATTAAGAGTTATCTCAGGACCACGAAAAGCAGACAGAATTGCAGGAGGGTAAATACTATGGGTCCCTAGGAAACAACTTTTTGACCCAGTGTGACAGCTGGAATGGGAGAGGCAGACCAAATTCCTGGGTGTCTTGGATTTTGGCATTTCCTAGGGAAAATAACCCTCTGATTGTAGTAAGCATGAAAAATACCACCAGGGAAGTCATCTGGATAGAAAACCTGGACCCAGATAGAGCTTATCAGGCAAATAAGCTTCGGTGAAGGCAAGCTAGGGGTGGGGGTGGGGGCAACTAGAAATACAGTTCATGTCCACATGGTCCTCTTCTTTAGTTCTGGACAGGGTAGGAAGGCAGGAAGAGGGAGTGATATCTGATCAAAACCATCAAGAGACCCTGCTTGTTTTTTTTTAAAGAGGCAACTGAAGCCAAGTAGGTAAGGCTCTCCTAGGTATCTGGCCACTCCTGGAATGCAGAAAAGCAAGCCATGGTTTGTTCCTTTGTCTTCTTACCTCGCTGAATGAATGAATCCCTCCCTGTCAAGACATTTTAATCATCTCAACCGCACAAATTAATGGAGTGCTTGGGGCTGTTTCAATACTACCTGAGTTGGGCCCTCAGAAGGACCGACTCGTAGGAGAGTCTTAAAATTAAAGGCACATTACCATGGCTAAGTAGGTGTGTCGGCTAAGCCGATGGTCCTGAGAAGCTACAGCCCACTGGGGGGAGCTGCACATGAAGTACATGAGTGGGCGGAGTTTCCGAGCGCCCGGGCTGCGTCTGAGACTGCACGCTCACGGTGCGGGCGGACATGCACGTGGCTGTGGCAAGATTCCCAGGATGGCTCTCGAGCAATGGAACTACGTCTCCGGGGCCTCAAATGACGGCTGGTTAGGCGAACCCCAAGTCTCGGGTGCACTCCACCTCCCTCGCCCCCTCCAGCCCCTGCAGCTTGGGAACCGCCACAGGGGAGCCGGCGCGGGCCAGGCCCCTCCCTTCAAGGCCTCCCATACCCCCCGCTCGGGCGTGGGGCGCGGAGGAAAGCCCTCGTACCGAGGCCGCCGGGGTGAGGTCGCCCGCATCAAGCTCGGCTGCCACCCTCTCCCTACTTTTCTCACCACACACCCGCGCCACCCCACCAACAGCGGCGGCCTGGGCCTACCCCTCCGCGGCCGCTGTGAGGCCTTCGTTGCCCCTGCCGCAGAAGACGCCTCCTTCGTCCTCGCTCGGGCTCGCGACTGACGATAAGATGGCGGCTGCAACTTCCGTTGACGCAGGAAGCCGGAAGCAGGAGACCCAAGAGCCACTCCCACTCCAGAATCACTTATGACGTCATATTCCCCACGTGACTCAGTCCCTAGGGGCGGTTGGAACTATGGGACTCTGTGAGGCAGCTAAGTTCTGATTGTGTTTAGAATGATGGATGGTAGAAATAGACAAGATTAACTTTTCCACTAAATTTAATTTGAAAAATGAAGAAAAGAGACCCATTCCCCATATAAAACTGCTTGCACTTCGGTCATGAATGTTGCAGATTAAAATCTTGTTGGGGAATTTGGGTAGAAATGAAGTTTTGAATAACAGTTGGATCTGGTTTGAGCACACCAGTAATCTTCCTGCCAATGTGGAAACTTGATGCCAGCCATGTTGCAAGGTTAAGATGACCTCCCATTCCTTCTTTGCCATCAAACCGGTGTGTAACACCACTGTATTTCCAGCTACTGAAAGTTGGGAGGACTGCTGTGACAATTTCTACAATTAGAAAGGATTGATCTTGTGGGCAAAACAAATCAAAGCAAAAATTGCTGGAATTGGGAGTTGTTAGAATGGGTGGAAATAGTGTAGTTAGCAGAACTTAATAAAGGTATTGAAAATAGTGTCTTTGAATTAAATAAAAAGACAACAGAATTATCTCTAGGGTAGATAGCAATGCTGCTCATGACTTTTGGTTTTTGTGTGTGTATGTGTTTGAACTCAAGGGCCATTGCCCTTGAGATTTTTGCTCAAGGCTAGCACTCTAACACTTTTAACTACATCTCCACTCCTAGAGATATATCTCAGAGATTTTCTTCCACCAGCTAGGTTGTATCCCAGATGCTCACATTTCAGCCCCCTGAGTAACTAGGATTATAGTCTGAGCCACTGGTGCCCCACTGTTACAGATTCTTTTTAAAATCATTGATTTTAAAATTTTACATTTCTTCAGTCAACTGATTTTTCTGTGTTCATGTTTTTGTTTTTGCCTTCTTGGAGTCTGACTGCTTCAGACACACAAAGACCAGTTTGGAGCAACCTCAACAACCTAGGATCACATCTCAATCTTCAGTTGCAGACTTCTGCCCAGTTTATTTTTCTATGAAGACTGTATCCATAAAATCTAGGACTAGGACATAGTCACTGAGTTCCATAGTTTCAAACATAAAAGTGTCACTTGCATTTACCTTAATACTTGACAATCTCTCCTTTTGCCTTCATTTGGGTTACCATCAAAGGCTCTTTCATTATTCTACCACCATCCCCCTCTTGACTTCATTCTTTGTCTAGGATTGTTTCAATTTGCTTACATTTTCAAAAGACAGGTTTCTGAATAATTCTTGATTATGTGACCGTTGATGGCTTTCAGCACTATGACATCTCTGGCCTTCCCTGGTTTCTGATGAGAAACTACTTGCTATGTCATTGAGACTTTCATTACATGTATGTGTATGGACCTCCTTAAGTGTATCCTCCCTTGAGTTTGTCTATCTGATTTTCTGTATAAGTACTTTCCCACCATATTTAGGAAGTTTTCACTTACTACACTTTCCTTTTTAGTCTTGTTCCTACAATTGTTCTGGCAAATCATCTCCAGAAGAAAGCTCTGCTGGATATACTGCTCTGAGACAGTTCAAACATAGCAAGTCCTGTGACATAGGTGGGTCCCCACAGAACATCATATAGGCAGGCATGTCATATATATACATATATATATATAATTTTTTTTTTTGGCCAGTCCTGGGCCTTGGACTCAGGGCCTGAGCACCGTCCCTGGCTTCTTCCCCCTCAAGGCAGCACTCTGCCACCTGGGCCACAGCACCACTTCTGGCCGTTTTCCATATATGTGGTGCTGGGGAATCAACCGAGAGCTTCATGTGTAGGAGGCAAGCACTCTTGCCACTAGGTCATATTCCCAGCCCATGTCTTATATTTTGTGGAGAACAGCAAATGGTAAAAAGAAAAAGAAGGATCCCCTGTGCTTTGTGACTGCCACCCTGAAGCTAGCAGAATGCCTGACCCTATTTTCAAGGCTACTTCAATGCTGGGAAAAGGAAGAATAAATTCAGTCAAATTAAAAAACTTAAAACTCATTGGTCTAGCAAGATCAAGTTGTTTCTCTTGAAGAAACAAATACTTTCCTAGTTGCACTGAAAATTTTGCTCTGTTTCTGAACGTCCTGCAAAATGGACTCTGTTGGTTTGGACAGTTTTCTTACTGATTTTATGATAGAGAAAAGATTTGGAGGTATAATTTCACACGATCATTTCTCTCCACCAATTTTTACCCCTGTGTACTGGGGCTGGTCACTGCACCCAACTAAAGTCCAGTTTTCTTTTCTGTGAAAATAGTAGTTTAGGAGAATCAACCATGTATGAAATGATTCTAGGTAAGAATAAAAAATATTAATGTGGCTCACAGGGATATATATCTTGGAATTTATTTTAAATGAGGCTAATTGGTGTCTGTTAATGGAAAACTTAAACCCCAACCGGGGTTGTCTACAACCCCTGCTTTCAGGACTTGTGAGTAGTGCCAAGGAGATTTAAGCTGTTTTGTAAGAAAGTGATTGGATGCTGGCTCACTCTATAGGATAATTTAATGGAAGCAGGAAAGTTTTACAAATAATTAACAAAAGCTAGGACAAAGCAGTATAGCACAGTGCAAAGGCCCACATGTCTGCCTACACATTTGTTCTGGCAAAATTCTGCAGTATTCATGTCTGGGATCTGGTTTAATAAAGGACTCCTGGCTACATTTTAGTGGTCCCAAATCAATGTTAATCCATTCCAATTTTTTCCCTTTTCATGGTTAAATATCCACCAAGTTCTTCAGATAGTTAATGATCTCATAAAGCCTTATCTGGACCATTAGATTATTCAGTTACATGGAATCATGATACCTGTCTGAGCTGTGTTACTGGGTTCCCAAGTTAGATACTAGTAGCTAGGCTATACCATCACACAAAAGAGGACACCAAAGAGGGTCCTGAATCTTAGTGTCCCTTTAGATTGACAAATCTTACCTGGTGTTTTTTTGTTTGTTTGTTTTGGTCTGGTTCATGTTAAGCACTGAGGAAAGCACGTTCTAAATACAGTGGTTTGGAAAGTGGTTTTAGAAATGGGAATGAAAATAATGGGAAGGACATATGTGTTACCAGTGGGAAGGTCTGAAGGCATGAGAATCAAGGAATGAACTGTGAAGGCTCCTCAATGCTGTCACATACTGTATTTAATAAAGGACATCCCTGTGCCATGGAGGTGATAATTCCAAAGTGGTATATGGTAATGGAAGAGCAAGCTGTAAAGAAAGAAAAATGAGAAGACAATGAAGTTAACAGGTATTATGGGCCAGCACCGGAGGCTCACCCTTATCTAGATACTCAGGAGACCTGAGAATTGCAGCTTGAAATTTTCCGAAGCAGGGAAGTATTAGAGACTCTTATCTCCAGGTAATTATCAATAAGCCACAAGTGGAACTGTGGCTCAAAGTAGTAGAGCACTATCCTCAAAGAAAACAACTCAGAGACAGCAATGAGCCCATGAGTTCAAGACCCAGAACTGCTAAAAAAAAATTAAAAAAATTTAACATGGGCCTCAAGAAACACAAAGGAGAAGGTCATAAGGAACATCCCCAAAAGAGATAAATTTAAACAGGAATATTGAGGCAGGATGCAAGAAGAATATTTTTTGCCAAGAGCTGAAGATCTTTCCTTAAGATATAGAAAGCAAATGGTAAAGTATTTAAGGGTTGAAATGTAGGTGGAAGTTGTAAAGAAGTGGAATAGAGATGGTGTGGATAAATAATAGTAAAATAGGGAGGGTATGTGGTGATTGAATTGTTGGATAAAGGAGTCTTGCTCATTTTAGAGCCTGTTAGCAAGGCAAGCAGATGAATGGCTTTAGTATTTTGAATATTGCAATACCTTTTGTCCTATTAGTAAAATATGATGTGACAGTGAAACAGTAGAAGCAACTACCAAAACTAAGAAAATTGTGTGTGAGTATAAAGGAGAGTAAAAAAGAGACCGTAATTGAAGTTTACAGAAAAGTTAAAAGGGTTGGAAAACATAAAAAATGGAGGTCATGGGATGGGGAACAGTGTTTGCTCACAAGAATCAAGTGATGAGGCATGGTCCATTTTTTTTTTAAAGCATAGCTTCTACCTTTAAAAACTCACCCCTGTGGTTGCTAATTGCTGTTCTTTGCCATCCCAATGGTGGAGAGCAGATGCTGTGTACAGCTAAATAAAGACTCAAAGCCCTGTTTACTGAGGGCTGGTGACTTACTTGTTGTGGGTGCAAGTCCTGGGTGGCTAGGATATTGCATTTCTTGGAGGCCCCAGAAAGATGCCAGCCTCAGGCCTTGGCCCTGGGAACCCGGGACAAGGGAAGACCCCTCCAGCAGTAGGGTGAGGCCATTGAGAGTTCTCTTTATCCTCAGCCTCAGAACTATTATGGTGATCCCGGGCCCTCAAACACCTATGAGGGTCAATGTTTGCAGGAGTCTTTTTGGAAATCCTCTGGAGGTGAGTGTTTTGTGTTTTGTGTTTGTATACTGACTGAAACAGGTTGGTGTGTGCCAGCCAGAATAGGTGAGGTGATAACTTGGACTCAAGCATACACCCCTACTTTGGAGGATGGCAAGACATCACCCCTTTCTTTGGGACCTGGAGGGTCATTTTGGTGTGTTAGTGGCCACTACTTATCTTTGATTTTGTCTTGATGTTTGTCTGATGGTGTGACATTGTCTGTTACTGTTTTTTTTTTTTTGTTGTTGTTGTGTGTGTGGAGCAAGATTTCAGACTTTTGACGGATGTGTTGACTGTTACTGGTGCCCTCATTTTGCTTTTTATGGTTCTACTTCTCCCTTTCTGTGAGTGCTACCAAAACCTTGACAGGCTGTTTTGGTGATGGTGTCTGTTAATTTCCTATTTCTGTAGGCTAACTTGTCTCTACTCTTTTCCAGTGCCAATCAGGGCATCTGGGTTTCTTGAAGCTTCTGGAGGGTGACCTCAGTGGGCTGATATCCAGAGGATAGCATCTTCACAGGGGAAGATCCCCCTGAGACTTTTTATGGCCTATGGTCTTTCCATCACGTTGGTGGTCAATTTGTACATGCCGAACATGCCATCCAAAGAAAATCTTTTTGAGTTACTTAGAAATTTTCAGTAAGTCTCTCTTTCTCTATTCTGCTTTTTCTTGACCAGTTCCTTTTTTGAAATTGGTAAGTTTTTGTTGTTCATTTGCACATCTATGGGGAAAATCAAAGTCGTCAATATGCTGTGTCTCCTTCTGCAAGAAGGCAGTTAGGAGGGTGCAGGCTGCTGAGGACCTGGTTCAAACAGCTGGCTTATCTTAGTCTCAGAGAAAATTAAAATATAAAAAAGCTCCTGGCTAAAATTGGCAAAAGACAGTCAAGCTGATAGGCTAAGAAATCATCTTCAGGTAACCACCTTCACCCAACTAAAAGTATTCAAAAGGGAAATTGACAGTTTAAAATACACTAGTCAAAATTAGGCTAAAGACTAGAGTCAAGTTCTGGGTGGGCTCAGCTTAGCTCCAGGGGACCCAGACTCAAATTTCTTTAGCAGAAAAGTACTTGAGGTGCTAAATTGCCTTGCTCAAACAAGCAAGCCTTGAAAAAATGATGTCCTGCTAGAGCACTTTATTAAAAAAATTAATCATAAATCTTGGTCATCTGCAAGAGTAAGATTGGCAAAAATATCTCTTGCCAAACAAAAGCACATACATACATATATATATATATATATATATATATGGCTAAATGTTTATTTTGTGCACTTCAATACCTTTTTGTATGAGTGCATGTGTGTATGTGAATGTGAACATGTTCAACATCAAAATTGTCAACATGATGTAAAAATTGGACGAGTTTTCTGCTGGAACTAGCTGGCAGCGAAAAGGGAATCCTGAATGAGGGGGGCAAGGATTAAAGAAAATGAAAAATACAAGACAAGAAAAAAAGACAAGAGGTGAAGTATGGGGTTTGGTAGGTCTGCAATTTAAGATTGTAACTCAAGACTGCAGTCAAGTTTATTCTTAACTTCCAGTTCATATGCAGTTTAGGAACCAGGGAATAGCATAGGATTGCTAACATTCAAGAACAAAACAGGCTTTGAAATTCACAACATTTGATTACAGTAAATACAGGATAAGGTTGATTAATTTAAGAATGTACACCAGTGGACATAGCAAAGTGGACATAGCAAAGGACATAGCAAAGCAATTCGCGATAGTAGCTGTGAACAAATGCTAGCAAACAAATGTCCTTGCACCTAGCATATCCTGGTGATAACAACACAGCCAGAGGTCAGAATGAATTTAGCTGCAAGTTTGGCTCCTGCCGTCTCCCCCATCTTTGTTTAAAGAAGTGAACCCACCTGTCCTAGGTGGAGTGGGTCACCTAGCCTGCCTTAGCCATCATTGGGAACATCTTCAGATCAAAGCTAAAGGCTTAGGTCGGTCAAACTGGCCCCGCCCTCAAGCCCATCTCTGGCTGCATTTCCTCTTGGGGGAAAATTCATTCACTTGGAGCTTGACCTTATGCAGCTGACTGGCTAAACTCATGAAAGAGTTTTGCAATATGCGTACAATGCAAGGAAGGCATAGGAAAACCGTCAGCAAGAGTATCCCTGGGCCAAGCAATGTCATTAGCAGCCACTTAACATTAGTCAAGAAAGGGATATACTGTTGAAGTTGTTCAAACAGTTCTTTTGCTGATTCTGCCACTTTAGAGTCCAGAGGCGGAGTTTGCTGTAGTCCAGCTATTTGCCTAAGGAGTTGAAAGAGAACTAAGGACAAATTATTATGGTGCCAAATACCATTTAGATGTGTTACAACCTGTTTCCAAGGATAGCTTGACCCATTATATTTATGGAGGGTCACACAAAGTCAACACAGCATGACAGCATACCCGTTACAGTTTGTAAAGCACGAATTTGTTCTCCCAGAGACAATACAGATTCAAACAATGCTTCTAATTTTTGTTCTACCTTATCATCAATCCTGCCTTGAAAGTGCAGGGCTTGCATGGTATTATGAGCAAGCTGATTAACATAATGAGCGGTTTGCACACTTTGTGTTAAAGCCACAGTAGCTGCTGCAGCAGAGGCAGCTAAGGAAATAAAGGCTACAATGCCTGCTATCAATAGCCCTATAAATCATCTAGGGTGCATGAGCTCTTTTAAATGTTTTGACACTTGAATACCTCATATGAATACTTCATACCAAACTTCAGATATGTTCACAGAAAGCATGATAAATGGAGGCTGCTTAATAAGAATTACAGAATCAGTAAGACCACTATACAAGCCATTTGTAAAAGAACAGTAAGTACAAGTAACATTAAAATACATGGCTTCTATAGAAATATTAAAAGGTCCATACATAATGGCATAAGGAGGTGATACACAACTCATAATATTTTTTAAAGAAGTAAAAGTGGGCCAGGAGATATTATTCAGAACAGCCAGTAACATCTAGACATGATGTTGAGGGTGTCCATTCATCCACCACAGACCTGGGTTGTACTTGTTGGTGAGATTGGCTCTGGACCAGTCCATCAATTGAGAATTAGTTCCTGAAATATTGGTTATAAAAGGATGTTCATGTCTACACTTTATGGGGGTGCATTTCTCCCATGGATTCTACAATTTGAGAAGAGTTGATGCAGTGAGGTATCATGAAGGACGATGTAGAATTAGCATGTACAGGGGACCCAGTAGGCAATGAAGTCATTCGTATATTTTATACTTGACTATTACCAGGAATCCAAGTTCTATGATTTATGGATTGCATTACAGTACAGCCTGGAATATAACTGTTGGAGTCAGTTGTAAAACATAAAGGGGGGGCTGGGGAGATAGCCTAGTGGCAAGAGTGCCTGCCTCGGATACATGAGGCCCTAGGTTCGATTCCCCAGCACCACATATACAGAAAAACGGCCAGAAGCGGCGCTGTGGCTCAAGTGGCAGAGTGCTAGCCTTGAGCGGGAAGAAGCCAGGGACAGTGCTCAGGCCCTGAGTCCAAGGCCCAGGACTGGCCAAAAAAAAAAAAAAAAAAAAAAAAAAAAAACATAAAGGGGTTCCAATGCCAGAAGCTGCAAAGTCTCCCATTTTAACGTGTTGGACAAAAGGATCTGGAGCTGTACCGTATGCTGATCTGTTGACATGGACGAACACCTCAGCTTCTCAAGTCCCAGGGTGCACAATTGGTGGATCTGGCACATAAGCCCAGTGGGTCAGCGCTTGTACCATTCTGATGAGCTTCCACAATCCGAACACAATGCTCAGGTAGCCAGCGGGCATCATTTTCATCCTGTGAAAAAAACACAGACATGTTCTCGACCTCATGTCAATATTTGATCGGTCCCATGCCAAGCACCTGTTAAAGGATCTTTCCACTTAACATGGGAAAAAGCTCTTTGCTCTCTCTTTTCTCAGAACAGCTATGCTGTGGAAAGGCCATTACAGTCCAAATTTAAAAAACTTAGCACAAATAAAGCATGAGAAAGAATATTAATAGGAGAGAAGGGGTATAATTCCCCCTCTTTTAATTTAGAAATTTGGTGGTTTTTTTTTTTTTTTTTTTTTTTTGCCAGTCCTGGGCCTTGGACTCAGGGCCTGAGCACTGTCCCTGGCTTCTTCCCGCTCAAGGCTACTCTGCCACTTGAGCCACAGCACCGCTTCTGGCCGTTTTCTGTATATGTGGTGCTGGGGAATCGAACCTAGGGCCTCGTGTATCCGAGGCAGGCACTCTTGCCACTAGGCTATATCCCCAGCCCAGAAATTTGGTGTTTTAACAAACCATTGGCCCATTCAACAATTACTTGACTTTGAGGATAATAGGGAATTCCTGTAGAGTGAACAATTTGGTAAGATTTGCAAAAAGTTTGAAAAGCTTGTCCAACATATCCTGGACCATTATCAGTTTTAATATGTTTAGGACGTCCCATAGTAGCAAAGCAGTGTAAGGCATGGGAGATTCAATGTTTGCTAGCTTCCCCAATAAGAGCCATAATAAAATTAGAGTATCTATGGTAACATGGAGAAAGCTGAGCCGTCCAAAAGAGGGAATGTGGGTAACATCTATTTGCCAAACACGGTTGGCCACTAAGCCTTGAGGGTTAATGCCATTGGAAGGCACAGGTAGGAAGATAGTACAGTTGGGACAAGTTTTTACAATTTGATGAGCTGCCTCACGTGTGATATGAAAATGCTGATGCAAGGCACTGTTTTGATGGTGGGCAGCGTGTGATTGCTTTGCTAAGTCCATTTGAGTGAGAAAAATTTGAGTAGCCTCACCCCTAATAGCATTGCCCTCACTTAATGGTACAGGAAGCTTAGTCTGGGCATGTATAAATCCAAAAAAGCACAGACAGGTGCGAGAGTGAAGAAGAAGTTGTATCTGGTGAAAAGGAGTTTGGATAGTGGAATTAGCTGTTCCAAGAAAAGGGACAGTTTTAATGACCTGAAGGGCTCGAATAACATAATGACTATCCGAAGATAAATTAAAGGCTTTAGTAGGTAAAAGTGTAAGGGCCTGTAAAACTGCTTGAAGTTCAACTTCCTGGGCTGAAGAAAGACCAGTGTCCCAAGATTTAGTTTCACCATCAATAGTAAGAGCTGCCGTTCCATTAGAGGATCTGTCTGTAAATACCAAGGCAGCCATAGAAAGAGGTGATAGAGATACAACCTGAGGAAATATAAAGGTGTGAGAAGAGGCAAAGTGAAGTAATTTGTTGGAGGGACAATGATGTGAAATTGTGCCCATAAAATTGGCCCAAGCAATGGCCCAGGAATCACAATGAATATAAAGTCACTCTTGCTGTTGTAAAGTATAGGGGATATAAATAACCTCTGAATCTCATCCAAGATACTTACAAGATTCCACACAGCACATATGGACTAAGGTGGCTGCCAATTCATAATAGGGAGTTAACACTTTTGAAGGAGTAGTAGGCAAGGAAAGCCATAAAAGAGGTCTCTTCTGCCAGAGGACCGCTGTTGGAGAATGAGGTGTAGTTAAAATATATTTTTCCCAAGGGGCTGAGTAATCAATATAATTTACATGTTGGGAAGAAATGGCAGAATTTACTATGCTTAAGGCATTAGCTGCTTCAGTTGTCATTTGTCTGGGAGATGTAGGGTCAGGGTCCCCCTTTAATAGATCAAATAAGGGTTTTAATTCAGCTGTGGATAATTTAAGATAAGGGCAAAGCTAATTAATATCTCCCAGAAATTTTTGAAAATCATGCAAAGTATGCAAATGAGAAATCTTAACCTGTAATTTCTGACTAATAAAATAATAAGGACCTCAAATATGACCAAGAGGGATTTTTATTTTTCTCTCTCTAGGTTGGCTTTGAATTGTAATCCAAGGAGTCTTAGTCATAAAAACCCTTTTTTGTTTCTAATTGAAGTAACAGGAGGACAAAAGGATTAGAGTTTACCCGTAAGTTGTTAAGAATTGACCAACAAATAGCTGCCAGAGTTCTGCTGTAACATGAATGAGATTCATGTGCCATTAAATCAAATTATATTATTTAACCTTACCTTACTGGCACGTGAAAGACAAAACAAATGAATAACAATAAAAGTCTCAGCTTCAGTGAATCTGAAGTGGCTGTGTCTTCCATCCCAAATTAGCAGGCCAGCAGGAGAGATGACTTGCATCTGGGTAAGGCTGTAGTAGCATCTCAGAGTTCCCTGGATAGGTTGTCACACCTCCTGCAGGTTGCCTATAAATTTTTACACAGACTGGTTAAAGGCATTTCTAAACTAATTTTAGAAGGCTTGGGCTTTAACCATCTTTCTAGTCACAAAATCCACACAGATTGAAGGCCTACCAAGTCTGCTCTCTGTAGCAGCCAGGACAGTTTCTGAGTCATGGAGGGAGAAGACACCAATGCTACCCCAATGCAATCCTGTGGTCGCCAAACATAACTCTCATGATTTTAACCTTGGAATAAGTCTTGGTTGCAACTCTGTCATGATCGGCCTGCTATAAACCCAACTCTAATCTCGGGGCAGACAGAGCCAGGGTAGTAGCCTTTGACAGCCTGGGCCTGTCAAAATCCTCACAGGACTCCTAGATTGCCTGAGCAAACCAGGCAGTTTGGGAGCTGACTGTGGAGGCAGCTTCCTGTAGCCACAGACTGCCTTGATTCATTTAGCTAGCACACATGTCAACCTGCATCCTATAAAGCAAAATGTTATTTTTGGGTCAGGAAAACTTAGGTTAATAGTAACATTTGTGCAGTTGTTCCAAAATGACCCTGGTCTCTTGATCTTAAAGAGTTTATGAGAACATAGGAAAAAAAAAGAAAGAGGAAAAAAAATGTAGAAGCAAAATCTTAGTCTATATCAAAGAATTGTCAGGATTAGATGTACACTTGACTAGAACCTTTTGGAGTTTTTCTTAGACCCATTTGCTTGCACCCAAACATGATCAGTTTGGGTTTAAGACCTGTTTTTTGTTTTGTTTTTAAGTTTTACTAACAGATAGACATAGACATACAGACATACACATACAGACAGTGTGCACAAGCTTTGGGGCGTGCTTAGAATTGTTCATTAATTGGCCATGTAAGTTTTCTGGAATTCCAGTGGCAAATGATATTATTTTGCCTATATTCTAGGACCACATGGTTAGATAGTAAACAAAAATCTTTTTTTTCCAGCAAACGAAAATGTTCACAGATTATCTGAGAAGCCACATTTTGAGAACCAGTTCAGCTCTCATGGGGAGCTTATGAACAGAACACAGACAGGAAGCTCACAGCAAGACACCTTCATCTTCCAGCATTTGAATTGCAAGGCACCTTTGAAATGCAAGGCCATAGTTACAGAGTTCAGAGTGGGGGCAGGGTTACTGGGAACTGGAGACTCCAAGTCCCTGCCCAGCCTCCAGGAATTTGGCATGCCTGTTACCTGGGGGATGAGCAGGCTTCCACTCCAACCAATCCTATTGTCGACCATGTGCTCAATGCTAGAGAAAACTTAGAATTTAGCCAAACAAGCAGAATTTAACTGAGTCTCCAAACTTAACATCAATAACAAGAATAGAAAACCTTTCTTTGGGTCTTTCAAAGCAGATGTTAAACAAATATTGGAACCTTTGGAAGCTACCACCAGCCCATCCTATGTTACAGGCAGGCAGGCAGAGTTCAGAGGGAGGCAGAAAAAAAGACAGAGAGAACTTCATCTGCCTGAGCGCTCATAGAAGTTAGGTAAGTCCTACAAAATATTCCAAATATGTAAGACTGGGCTCAAGCTTGAGCAGCTTTCCTGAAGCAATTTTAGACTGTCCCCCACTTGATGAGCGACCAGCAGAGTGGAACTAGAGATCAGTTGACTCCAAAGACCCACAATTGCTGATCCCCTTGACCTAGCCCAGTGGCTTCATGGAAAATCCAAGCTCCAGGCTAATGGTCACTCACCCTGGTTGGGGTTTCAAATCTGTCATTGTCATGGTGGATGGAAGTAGAGCGCTCGGTCAGAAGTTACCTCAGTGGGGTTAGTATTTCCCTAGCCTCAGGTCCCACCCCTCTGTGAGCAGCCTGCACGTAGGAGAGCTGTAAGTCTGCCAGGACTGTTGGTGGGGGCTCACCAGTATCTACCTTTAAAGGAGTTTGTTGTTCTGGATGAAGCTGTGACAATAGGGCTATGACTGATTTAAATATATTCTCAACATCGGTCAATCTATCTTTAGTAGGCTCATTGCATAATTTCTCCTCAGAGTCTGAGCCATCTGAGTCTTCCTTAATATCTAGCCCATCGGGTTCAGATCTTATTAATTTTCTCAGCTCTTCCCAGGCAGCAGCATACACTCCCAGGGCTGGGTAATGCTCATCAGATCCCCGTTCAGTTTCTCTGATTGACTGATTGAATCTAATCTGTTCATGTCTAGGATCTAAGCAATCTTGGACCAGATACCAAAGAATAATAGCATCCATGGGGGTTTCTCAGGGCCATTTGTGTCATAATGTTCCTGAATCTTTTTTCCAATTTTCTGCCAAGTTTCTAAGTTACTGGTTCCTCCAGGAACTGGGGGCATGCTTCTTCAATAAAGTGAAAGAAACGTTGTAAGTGACTTTGGCCAACTTTCACTGCCCTGGCATGAAGCTTGCCTTTGGGGGCCTGCATGTATAGCATGCAGCCTTTACTTAGTCCCATAATTTCTTACTCCCAACTATCTCTCTTTCCCACTCTCCTTCCCAAGTGATTGGATGTCCTTACCTGAGCGTGGTCCTCTGCCCTCGTTCCAAGTGTATAGGTCCCTGTTTGGGCGCCACTCTGCTGGAACTAGCCGGCAGCGAAAAGGGAATCCTGAATGAGGGGGGCAAGGATTAAAGAAAAGGAATACAAGACAAGAGGTGAAGTATGGGGTTTGGGAGGTCTGCAACTTAAGATTGTAACTCAAGACTGCAGCCAAGTTTATTTTTAACTTCCAGTTTATATGCAGTTTAGGAACCAGGGAATAGCATAGGGTTGCTAACATTCAAGAACAAAACAGGCTTTGAAATTCACAACATCTGATTACAGTAAATACAGGATGAGGTCGATTAACATAGGAATGTACTCCAGTGGACATAGCAAAGCGGACATAGCAAAGGACATAGCAAAGCAATTCCCAATAGTGGCTGTGAACAAATGCTAGCAAACAAATGTCCTTGCACCTAGCATATCCTGGTGATAACAACACAGCCAGAGGTCAGAATGAATTTAGCTGCAAGTTTGGCTCCTGACAGAGTTTAAGTTTAAATTCCAAAAAGGTAATGAGGTTTGGACATTACCAAAAGTCTCAAAGGATTATTGCATTGTTAAAAAAAAACCCACAAAACTAGTTAAAAGGTACCTAAGGAATCTTTAATTTGCATTTAAAAAATCTTTATCTTAATACATAGACTGCTTACACTGTAATCAAATTCTTAGGCTTAGCAAAAGGCATTGGAAACTTGAAATTGATTTCCAACTATTGTTAAATTTGGGACTAAACATCAGGAATTTGGATATAAAGGTTTGTTTATCACTGTTAAAAAACTGCTTTGGGTTTCTCAGAGATCAAGAGAAAAAACGACAGGAAAATTTAGGATGGTCTTATATGCCCATCTTCAAGGGAAGGGGGTGATCTGGCAAAGGTGTAGTTTAGCTGGCCCATGCATGATGGGACAGGCCCTGGGTGGAGTCCACGAATGGTGAAAAAAGACTAAGCTGGCACAAAGGCAATTCACCAAGCCCCAAGGAGTATGGTGGATATATGCCCATTCTCTAGGATGGGCAAATGGAAGCATTTCTTAGTTCTTTATGTTTTCCTGATGGCTGATGTGATGACGTGATTGGAATCTAAAACTGCCCCAACGAAGTATTAAAAATTTGAAAAGTTTTCAAAAAAGGGTTAAAGTATTTATCTGTATGATATAATTTGATTTGTATGCTATTTTGCAACATATATATATACATATATTATAATGACAGATTTACTAAGTCTGGATTCTCAGTGCTTATAATTCTTACATTAAGGAAAAACTGTCATTTGAGTTCAAAGGTGTTCTAGGCAGTAACTCAGACTGCAGAAAAAAAAAAAATGGCCCTTTTTAAAACAAGCCACGCTGAGGCAATGGGCTGTGACTAGTACCTCTAGGTTTCAGAGTTCTTCAAATGCAATTGAATGCTAAAATGTAAATGTTAAATGTTAAACTTAAAAAAAATCAGGAATGGATTTCTGGATATAAAACTTAAAAATAAAGTTGTCCTAAATTTTATTTAAAAAAAGAAATACTTAAGGCTGCCAAAATGATTGTTTAATTGCTATTCCAGTTTGCCTTGCAGGTTTTGTAACTGTTTCCAGGTAGGACTACAGTAAAGGATAGATGATTCTTACAAGTTTTTCAAATGTAACTTTGTCCCTTAATAAGTTCCAGGTAAGATCATGCTTGAAAACTATTTCTATGTTAACTACCTTGTTGCTTTTAATTGGAGTAAACTGGCCTTTTGTAAGACTCATTGATCTGAAATCTGTGGTTCAAGGCCAGCCTGAGGTGAGAAAAGTTCTCTGTGAGAGTCTCATCTCTAATTGGCCAGCAGAATGCTGGTAGGAGGAGGTGTTGGAAGGCTCAAAGTGGCAGAGTGCTAGCCTTGAGCTTGAGAGCTGAGGGACCACACTCAGGCCCCGAGTTCAAGTCCAGCAACTGACCAAAGGAAATGCAAAAGGTGCATTTATCCCAGCATTGGAAAGACATTCCTGGGACAAAAACAATAAAACATACAGAGGCAGTTACAAGCCACTGCTTGGATGGCAGGGATGGTGTCAGATCCTAGAGTTACTTGTGCTTGACCCTCTAAAGTAAATAAGAACTGGAAGGTAGAATAGTTTGCAAGCATGCCTTTCTAATGCCCATGTCTGTCTACTAAGTAACTGGGCAGGAGCATGCCAGTCATATGTGATAGTGTGTGGTCAAAAGCTAACTTTGTCATATTGGGGGATAATTTAAAAAAATCCCACCCCCTTGCATCTCTCAAAACCCTAACCAGCAATAAATTTTGAGGTGACATATCTGAGCAGGGAATGAAGTTTGTAGACCTGAGATTGTGTCTCTGTTGAGACCTGTCTAAGCCTGCACAGATAACTTAGATATTGTAAGGGTCACCAGAGATTAGTTTCCTCAGGCAGTCAGAAAAATTGCTAGATGCTAAAAAGGCTACACTGCTATAAAAGATGTTTGTGCAGTTACTAAAAGTTAAATGAGGGCTGGGGATATGGCCTAGTGGCAAGAGTGCCTGCCTCGGATACACGAGGCCCTGGGTTCGATTCCCCAGCACCACATATACAGAAAACGGCCAGAAGCGGCGCTGTGGCTCAAGTGGCAGAGTGCTAGCCTTGAGCGGGAAGAAGCCAGGGACAGTGCTCAGGCCCTGAGTCCAAGGCCCAGGACTGGCCAAAAAAAAAAAAAAATGGCTACAGGCATGGGTATTCTATGTCTGCCTAAAAATAATTCTAGCCTTATTATAAAGTATCTGATTAATAAAAGTTATTATCTTGGTAAACTTACCCAAAGCCATTGCCTAAAGTGGTCTTATAAACCAGTAGAGTGACAGCCTACAAAAGCCAGTGTACATAAAAGGCAACTAGAAAAATATTAGGGAATTTCACTAAAATCAGGCCTTAGGTTAAGCTTCTTTAACCAGTCTATGTAAAAGTTTACAGGCCACTCATCAGGATATGTGACATTCTATCAGAGCAGCTGGGAGACACTACTATAGTCCACCAATAGGAATTGGGAATGTATAAACCAAGGAAAAGTATAGCACCCCGAGCACCTAGAAACAATAGGGCTTGTAAAATTTTACTGTCTTAGGCTTTACTCAGCATCTCTAACTCCATTTTGGTGACTCCATGCTAGAGGGACCCACCAGATAGACTAGTACCTTGTAGTTTGACATCTAAAAGTATGTGTAGACCTTATTCTTCTCTGTATCTAGGTAGTAACCATAGTAGTAGTTACAGAAATGTCATGGCAGCTGTCAGGTTTGTCCACTTATGATTGAGTACTAGATTGTTTTAGCCTGCTCATGCTTCCTTAGTTGATATTAGGGAAACATGGTAACAATTATTAAAATAAAGTTGATATTAGGTTAGCCTGACTGAAATTCTGCTTCTGTAAACAGCTTGCTTAACCCATTTGTGAATTTCTCTACCCCCTGCGTTAACCCCCTGCATCTGTACTACATGACCACCTGTTGTAAAATGCATAGCTTCTACCTTTAAAAACCCAGCCCTGTAGTGGCTCATTACAGTTCTTTACCATCCTGATGGTAGACAGCAGATGCTGTGCACAGCCTGATTGACTGAGTGCTGGTGACCAGTTCAGATGCCATGACACCATGCCATGTGTCTCTGTGTTTCTGTCCTGTCTTCTGTCTCCTGGCTGTTCTCCAATCTCCAATGCATCCCAGTTCAGCTCTCTATTGGAGCTTGATTGGTTTGTTGGTATTTTTTTTTTCCTTTCGTGTCTGGCCTGTTTCCTATTATATCCCAAACCCAAATGAGACTCCAAGACACTCAGTTAAGCAGGCTAGCAATGTTTATTGACAGCTGTTGGGACTATATTCAACCATTTGGGAAGCAGAGTACAGCCCCAAGCTCAGGGGAGGCTGTGTATTTAAAGGCAAAACCACACAAGTGGGTGCAAAATTTTGAAAACATTGACCCTTGAGCTAGCAAGTTGTTACAGAAGTGGAACATCAGTCAGTTTTGCAGGATGCTGGTTTTAGTTTTATAGGCCAGAAATGTCCAAAACAAGCAAAACCTCAGGGAAAACTTTGGTCTTTCACAGAATTGTTACCTTATACCTCTAACCCCTGCCTTACACCTCCTATCCCTGCCTGATCTCAGGTCTTGGGTTTTTCTCCAGAAGTTAGTATTTTTTCTATCAATCTTACAAAATGGGGCTACATTTTCTAACTATGTTATGTGCATTTAGCACGCTGCTGGTCTGAGACAAGAGTCCACCATGTAGTAGCCAACTTTTTAATAAGGATTCCATGATTTGAGCCCTCATAATGTGGCTTCTTTGATTTCTCACCTTACAACATGTTTCCACTGAAGGAACACCATAAAGGTTTCATAACCAATTCTACAAATGGAGATGTATGTGCTGTTGAAAAGAAAAATCACCTTTATAGATTTAAGGAGATATAGAAACCCAGTATCTCAATTCAATTAACACAAGGATGAATGAAAAGAATGATACATTATTCTTGATAATACCCGATAAAAGTTATAGCTATATAAGTACAGCTAAAAAGAAATTCTAGACCAGAAATATGCAATGTCACAAACAAACAAAAACCCATTAAGAGTTCAAATTAGAGTGGATTGTCAGAAGAAAGAAATGGCAACACTTAAATACGTTAGTCTCAAGTGGCTCATACCTACAATCATACATAGTCAGGGGAATGAGAATCAAAAAGGGCACTTTGAACCCAGCCTAGATAGAAAAGCTCAAGAGATTGCTATCTCTAATTAATTCTTCCAGAATTAATACTATGGCGAGAGAGAGAGAGAGAGAGAGAGAGAGAGAGAGAGAGAGAGAGAGAGAGAGAAAATGATATTCATGAACACAAAATACCTAGAGAGTCACAGAGAATATAAGAGGCCCAAGATTTCAAGCCTAGCACTGGTATCCTTCCAAACACAAACTCTCCATCAAACAGCAGCCAATTAAATTAAAATTTATTTGAAGATTGAACAAGAGTGAAGTGAGCACAAGTGATCTTTGAAACATCCTTATCCATACAGAAAACAAGCTATGGAACTCATGATGTTTGCACAATGGAAGAGAAAGAGAAAAAGCCAAGAAAGTTTATATAAAGACAGAAGATCTTCTGAAAGCTTCTCAAGTCTTGAGAAGCTAGGCCAGCATATATTTAAACATAAAATCTCAGACATCTTAAATAACAGGACATAAAGGAGAGTGAAAAAAAGCATTGAAACAGAACTCATCAGCTCATGCCTACTCCCAGCTACTTGGAAGGATTCAAGGACCAGGAGGATCAGAGTCCTAGAAGACCATTTCTATGCCAGTCAAGTCAAAAATATTATCCACATCTAACCAAGGCAATTAAGTGGATCTTGGTATCATGAAATGATAAACAGTGAACTCAAACAGTGAGGCATAGGTAGGAGAGGGCAGTCCAAGATCAGCCTTAGTAGTTGGGAGGTGGGTGAGAGGGAAGCATTAAGCCTCTACTTGAAAGTGAATTAAAAAGTGAATCAAATGGGCTGGGGATATAGCCCAGTGGCAAGAGAGCTTGCCTCGTATACATGAGGTCCTGGTTTCGATTCCCCAGCACCACATATACAGAAAAGGCCAGAAGTGGCGCTGTGGCTCAAGTGGCAGAGTGGTAGCATTGAGCAAAAGGAAGCCAGGGACAGTGCTCAGGCCCTGAGTCCAAGGCCCAGGACTGGCAAAAAAAAAAAAAAAAAGTGAATCAAAAAGTGAATTAAAAAGCACTGGAGACATAGCTCAAATGACACACACTTGCCCAGCAAATTTGAATTCAAGCAGCAAGGCAAATAAAAAAGAGAATATATACTCTATGAATCATTGCATTAAATTTGTTCAAAATCAATGAGCCTCTTGAAACTGTTAAGAGAGGAGAAATTCATACAAAACATCTCTTAGAGATCATCAGCCTCTTCATGACAAGCCTTTGGCATCTAGGTGGGAACAGCATAGAACAGTCAAAATGCAAAATGGAAAAAAAAACCACCACCTTTCATAAATGCAAATTGGTTTTGCAGAAATTAAAACCTGTATCTAGAATTCCCAATGGCAAAATCATTTCTGGAAAGAGCCCAAGTATATCATGTATACCCACAATGGTTTTAGGATTAATAATGTTAACAAAACATGCTGTGGACACAACTGTGGTCCAAGTGCACTCAGACAGCTCTTTCCTGGAGCACATTTTGGCTTGTTTGGGAGGAAAAGGAAGGCACTGAGGGTAATTTTTATGTTTTGGAGTGGTGTTTTTAATGTTCTGGGATCTGACTCAAGGCATCTTGTGATTTTATACTTGAGGCATAATCCGAGCATTTTTCATTAGATATTTTTCAGGTATGTCAGTTCTCCTACCCACATCTATAAGTAGCTGAGGTGACAGGCTTAAAACTATCACATCCCACCATGCTTGTTGGTTGGCAAACCGAATTTATCAATATTTAGGCTCATGATAAACTTTGACTTGGCTTTTTCTGCTCAGAGCTTGCTCTCTACCTCTTGAGCCACAGCTCCACAACCACAACACTGCTTAATTGCAGTCTTCTGCATTTGTCTGTTTAGGCTGTTTTTCCCTGCATTAACCCCAGGGGGGCAGTAATTATACTCTTATTTTTGAGTTGGGTTCAAATTTGAGCTGGGTTCGAGCTGACCTTAGCCTGAAACCTTATACTAGAGGGGCTGGGAATATGGTCTAGTGGCAAGAGAGTTTGCCTCATGTACATGAAACCTGCATTTGATGCCTCAGCACTAAATATATAGAAAAGGCCAGAAGTGGTGCTGTGGCACAAGTGGTAGAGTGCTAGCCTTGAGCAACAAAGAAGCCAGGACAGTGCTCAGGCCCTGAGTTCAAGCCCCAAGACTGGCAAAAATAAAAATTAAATTAAAGTTATATAAAAGTGGCTTGGGGGAGGAGCTACTGGCTAAAGGCACACTATAAGATTCAGTTCAAAACAATGCAATCACTTAGGCAATTTCATCATCCCAGAGATCTAAGAGAAAACCATTTAAATTGCCACAGGCATGTCACAAAGTAAGAATGGATACCTTCAAATGTAGACACCAGCCTAAGGCAACACATGACACAGTGAAAGGTACATGTAAAATTTATTAACCAATCCCCCCTAAATGGAAATGCATTGGTGCAGAGGAGGAAACCTGGAAAATAATTATCTTTAAACTGTTAATGAGATACAAAATGTAAACTAATTATCTTTAAAGTGTCAATGAGATTCAAAAGAATATAGATGATGGCCTCAATTAAATTAGAATAGCACATAAACAGAATAGTAAATTTTGAATTAAAGCACAGAATGAGTTTGAAGTCATTCCTGCCTCTCTGTCTCCCACATTGGGTCCATTTTCTACTATAATACTGAAACATCCCTTAAATAGAACATTCACTGGTCCTCTTGGTGGGTAGGCCACACAGATTCTAAAGAGATCTTTGGAATGTCTAAGTCAAATTACCTCCCTGTTCTGTTCAAAGACATGCAGTGGTCTCCAACTTACTCAGAGTAAAAGCTCAGCTTCTGTAACTACAAACAAATTTAAAATACACAAAGCCAGGCATCAGTGGCTTTGCTTGTAATCCCACCTACTCAGGAGGCTGAAATTGAAGGATCATAGTTTGAAGCCAGGCCAGGTAGATAGTACCAGGCCTCGTTCAGTTACACAAATACACTTGGGAGTCCTTAACTCCTATTTTCTTTTCTTTTTGGCCAGTCCTGGGCCTTGGACTCAGGGCCTGAGCACTGTCCCTGGCTTCTCTTTGCTCAAGGCTAGCACTCTGCCACTTGAGCCACAGCGCCACTTCTGGCCATTTTCTGTATATGTGGTACTGGGGAATTGAACTCAGGGCCTCCTGTATACGAGGCAAGCACTCTTGTACTAGGCCATATCCCCAGCCCCCTTAACTCCTATTTTCTGCATGGAAAGTAGGAAATGTGCTCTCTTTTTCTTTACTTTTACCTTGTTGTATTGAGCCATTCAGCTATTTTCTTAAATGATATACTCTGTCTCTTTCACTCTAATCCTTAAATACTTTGCATTGCTACTTTATGTGTGTGTGTATGTGTGTTTGTGTGTGCGCATACATGTGTTCTCTGTTCTCTCAAATCTCTTTTAGGAGATGCTAATAAATTAACATCTTTAGTTCCTTGGCCTCCCACCAGTAATACAGTTGTCCAGGTCTCAGCTAGGAGGTTGGCCCCCGTGTCAAAGTAGCATCATTCTATTTGGCTCTCACTTTACTCAAATCCACATCCACTCTAACCTCCATTATTATTCCTGCCAGTTTACATATCTAGTAAGGGGCTCTGCTTCTTTAATTCATTTTAGGCTCTTCCTCAATAATTTGGACTTATCATTTGGCTCTCTGACTCCTCTTGTGATAGCTCTCTGACTCCTCTTGTGATAGCTCTCTGACTCCTCTTGTGATAGCTCTCTGACTCCTCTTGTGATGTAGATTTTGCTAAGAATTTTGCTAAGATTTTCTCTGAACACTTTGGGTTTCCTTCAGTATCTCCCAGGCCTTCCTATGCTGGTTACAATAGTCTCTTAATGTGAGCAGGCTGTTGTCCACTTCTGGAGCTAATTGCTTCTGGATGGTACCAACAGAAAGTGGTATATACACCAGGCAATAGGTTGTTTATTCCTTTTTCAGTCAGAAACATCAGACCTCTAGTAAAGTCTGTTGGGGTTCTGGACACCCCCTTTCTCCCCCCACGGGGAGAATGGTAACCACAAACTCTATGAAAGAGCACTCAGCCTGGCCCTCCGCCAGCGGCAGGCCAAAGGCGTGCTCACATGGGCAAACGCTAAGTTGAGGACGGGTTGCTGAAGCTTCCCCTCCCCCCAGGCCCCCCACATGTTACCGAGGGCGGAGGCGAAAAGGAAGGCATCAGGGACACGCTGCGGTGGTGGAATGCGTCTCAAAGACTTTAATATGGAAGGGCACTTATATAGAAGTAATGGCGGGAAAGAAAGGGGGCTGGCCAAAGGGTCAATCATAGGCTAGGGGTCACGTTCATCAAGTGACATCACGAAACTTCCCTTTGTGGGCGGGACAATCCCATCATGGTGGCACACACGTGTTCACCTCCCAAGGGGTGGAGGTCAAAAGGTAGGAGGGGCTTCTATTGTCCCAAGGCTGGTGGAAGGGCAGTCTTTCCCAGGCCATAATAATCCCCAACATCTCCCCCTTTTTGTTTTTTTTCAATAAGCAGGGGATGCTGTAAACACATGGCATGTGTGGGCATAAGGCAAATGCTGACATAAGATCTGTGGGGCCCCTTCCACAAAACTGGGGTGAGGGGTAGGTAAGGGTCCATCCATCTGGCTATGTCCAGAAGTCAGAATCCTCAGCTGGTTTCTGCCAAGTGCAGGAAGGTGCAGACAGCAGCCCTCTTTTGTTGGTGAGGTAGAAGCTGAAACTCTGGCATTCCCGGCAGTTCACAGTAGCTGATAACTCAAACATAAGTGATTAGTAAAACATTCTATCATAAAACATTGAAGCCAAGGTGTTAAACCTTTGCATTTACCCTTTTAAACATTTCTATCATAAAACATTGGGGTTGAGTGTCAATACCCTCAGCTCCTATTTTCTTTCCAACGGGACTCCCCAAGTCTAGCAGCAGGGGGAGAGGAAAGGAAGAAGCATGGTGCAAAATTCCTTTGGTTTCTTTGTGTGACGCTGTAGGCAGTATTGCCACAGCAAAACATTGAGCCATGAGATGCTCAAGAAGGAATCTAGAAAGCAAACAGGGAAAGGAAGCTTGGTTGCTTCCTACCGTAGGCAGTCCTACTTTTCATGAGCCATGAGATGCTCAAGAAGGAATCTAGAAAGCAGACAAGGAAAGGAAGCTTGGTTGCCTCCTACCGTAGGCAGTCCTACTTTCCATATTTTCATGGGAGAGCAGAAGTCCAACATGGTCCTCCTTTTCCTGGAGAGAACAAGAAAATATTTCTCCAGAGTGGGTGCTCTGGGTTTAATTTTCCAATCTGGAAAAACACATATACTGTACTCCATCCCACACTGATTCGGGATGATTTAAAATTTCTGGATAATTGACATAAGCATAACTAATCCTTAATTAATCCTAGGGAATCCTTAATTAATCCTGGGGAATACCTCCCCCTTTTGTTTTTTTTAAAATTATGACACCGGCGGCCACCAGGCAGGGAGTATGGATGGAGGTCTCGTCTTCTGTAGCTACTTCCTGCTGTCAAGGGGGCGACGTAAATCAAGGGCCCCTGGTCAGCCTGGCAGTCCGGTGTAGCTGGCAAAAAGTCCCCATCATTACCATGAGTATGGTCACTAGGGCCAGAGAGCGCTATGGTTTTCTCTAGCCCCCCTGAGTCTTTGGGCATACCCAGAAGTTTCCAAGGCTGGTGCCTCCAGGGTTCAGGCCTGTGTTAGGGTGACGACTGTGAACGGCAAATTCCCCATTGGTGATCTCAGCAAGAGATGTTATTCTGTCAAAAGACACTTTTGAAAAGGTCAGGCAAAGTATCGACAAGTTCTCAGAGCTGGTTGGCATGAATGGCATAGAACACACCCTGGGCATAAGCCAGGAACAATTCCCTTTTGGAGCATAAACCCAATTGTAAAGTGAACGAGTAAGGAGAAACGACTGAAAGAAGTGGTTAATGATAGAAAACTGGTTTGGCATAGCCAGTCAGAGGCAAAATAAATAAATATATATATACACCTATATACAACTGGCAAAAAAGAAGAAAATGGACAGGAATTATCTCTCTCGATTTCCCGGCTCTGATCCATTTTGAAAGGGTGAAACAAGGCATCTCCCTTTAGGATAATATGGCACCATTCTCCTCTCACTCCACTCCACCTTTCCGTCTCCTGGACTGGCTAAGTCCCAGGAATTTCAACGTTTGTGGCTGGAATTGCAATTTTCCATCCGCGTTTGAACTCGGGGCCTGAGCACTGTCCATGAGCACTTTCGCTCAAGGCTAGTGCTCTACCACTTGAGTCACGGTGCTGCTTCAGCCTTTTGCTCGCTCTCTGTGGTTGAGCTCTCAATCTGGCTCTTTGCTGTTTAACTGGGAGGTGGGATTTTGGAGAAATTTTCCTTTTGCCCGGGCTGGCTTTGAACTATCCAGGGAGTCATAGTCCTACAAGCCCTTTTTATTCCCAATTGAGCAACAAGGAAAAAACACAGAGATAATCCATTTGTAACCCGTTGAGAACTGACCAAAAACTGCTTGTGAAGGTTTGGCTATAACACTTAGAAAACATGAGATTTACATGCCATCAACTTGAATCACGCCATTGAATCCCACTGGCAAGTGAAAGAGAACACAGATAAATGACAACCAAGGGCAAAGGGTTAAAGCATTGTGGAATCCTCAGTCTCGGAAGTGGCTGTGTCCCTCATCCCCATTTGGCAAGTTCCATGCCATGCGATGGGGAACTCGAGGCAAAGCTGTAGTGGTATCTCTTGCTCACATCTTGCTCTGGGTTGCCTGCAAAATTTTTATATGGATTGGTTAGAGTGTTTAAAATTTTTCAGCACTTCTGGCTCTGGTATATCGATGCCCTTCTGGTTTAAGCAGGGTGAAAAGACTTTCTTGATCACAAAATTCAAAGACTTTCTTAATCCCAAAATTTTACCTGGCTTGCTGTGACCACTAACATAACTATGGTGATTTAACCTGGAGTAACTGTTAAGATGGAACTATTCACATCCTACTCAAGGCTCATAAATCATTTGAGCAGCTTCCAATGGGAGAGAGAGCAAAGAATCATTAGTAGTGAAACAAGGCAGTTTGGGAACAGAATGTGGTGGCATCTTCCTATCCAGGAGCTGCGACCGTCCATGCGGCTAGAACATCTGTCCACCTGTATCCTATAAAGCAGTATATTAATCCTGGGTCAGGAAAATTGAGGTTAATAGTCACATTTGTATGAAGCAATCTCAATTTCTTGATCTTGAGAGTTTATGAGAACACAGGAGAGAAAATGGGAAGGTAAAATCTTAATTTATGCCAAAGAGTTGTTAAGGCTACATGTACACTTAACTTTTAACACACTGAGTATAAAATAACATGCTGATTTTATACCATTGTGCTTTTACTACATGCTGCATATTTGAACCTTATGGAAACACACTGAATATAAAATAACATACTGGTGAACTTTTACCACATGTTGCATATTTGAACCTTATGGAAAATTTTATAGGCACCTTTATCTCCATCGAACACCGGGATGGAAACCTATTGTTATGCCTTTAAATCTTACCAACAACCACACGCGTGCGCGCGCACACACACACACACACACAAAAATACCTGAGCGCTCTTTAAAATTGCTTTGATTGGCCATTTAAATTTTCTGGAATTCCAGCGGCAAATGATATTAATTTGCCCATAATAGAACCACGTGGTTGAATAAAAAACAAAAGGGAAACCTGTTAATTACACACTCCCAACATGACAATTTTAAATCACAGTGGACAAGCAAACCCTTTTATCCATCTAGAAAAACTCCAGTTGATTTTATATCTTTGAACTGGTAAACATGGAAGTTCAATCAAATTACCTATTGCTGTATCAAAACTCTTTGTTTTCCTTTTAATATTCCATTTTAGTTTATAATTTGAGGCTTTCCTGTCTCCAACCCCGTCTGCAGCTGACACAGAGAGAAAAGTGCAGGCAAGCACAGCGGGGTGCTTGCCTCTCTCAGCTGCAGCGCAATCGGCCAGCCCAGGCGAGCCTGGGCACGCCCCTCACCTGGGGGGAATGGGTGGGGCCCCGCCTCCAATATGGCGCGCCCCATTGTGCTCCACGTGTGTGTTAAGTCAGAGAAATCAGGATTCAACCAACTCACCCGAATTTCTGAGCTTAACGACCATCGGCGGGCATAAAGCAGTTTGCCGGGCTGCAGCAGCCCACGCACCCCAACTGGGACACCATCCCATGGTCTAAACTGCACGCCACGCCTTTTTTTTTTCCATCCGCGGGCTGGGGCCGCACTGGCTCCAGCCCAGCCATTGTAAATACAAGTCTGGCCAAAGCAGCAGCCATCCCCAACGCTCTGCCGCCGCCATGCCACAGCTTCCCACATGGCGGAACCGCGCTTCCGCCACGCCGTGCTCGGCCGCCGAAATGTTACCGCAAAAGACGCCTGGTGCCACGCGGGCCCCAGCGCACGCAGCTCGCGAACCCGGGCCGCGCAGAGCCCAGTGTACTCAGCTCAGCCCGCGCAAGCCAAACCGCTCCGGCGCTCGGCCACCCACTGCTTCTCAAGCGCCGCTGCGGGTGCCGGGACCGCCGTCTGGCCCGGGGCGCACAGAGCAGAACTAACCGACCCCAGCCCGGGGTCGCATTCCTCTTGCTCTGGCCCCACTGCTCCACTGACATGCTTCCGCGGGAAGCGCGCCCCGCTCCCTCCGCCGCCCGGCGCCAAATCGCCACGGCGGGGCAACTCTCTGGCGCCGCGTCCCGCGAGCCTGTCTTGTCTCCATGCTTCTGCCCCATCTGGATGGGCAGGACCCTCCTCTAAAACCCTACTTAGCAAAATCTGTGGGGATACTGTACCCCGAACTTCTCGGCCGTACAATTCGGCCCCACGTTGGGCGCCATTTATGTTGGGGTTCTGGACACCCCCTTTCTCCCCCCACGGGGAGAATGGTAACCACAAACTCTATGAAAGAGCACTCAGCCTGGCCCTCCGCCAGCGGCAGGCCAAAGGCGTGCTCACATGGGCAAACGCTAAGTTGAGGACGGGTTGCTGAAGCTTCCCCTCCCCCCAGGCCCCCCACATGTTACCGAGGGCGGAGGCGAAAAGGAAGGCATCAGGGACACGCTGCGGTGGTGGAATGCGTCTCAAAGACTTTAATATGGAAGGGCACTTATATAGAAGTAATGGCGGGAAAGAAAGGGGGCTGGCCAAAGGGTCAATCATAGGCTAGGGGTCACGTTCATCAAGTGACATCACGAAACTTCCCTTTGTGGGCGGGACAATCCCATCATGGTGGCACACACGTGTTCACCTCCCAAGGGGTGGAGGTCAAAAGGTAGGAGGGGCTTCTATTGTCCCAAGGCTGGTGGAAGGGCAGTCTTTCCCAGGCCATAATAATCCCCAACAAAGTCATCTACTGATCTTAACTTCTGGGCCCTCAAATCCTGAGCTAGGGTTAAGTCCTGCTCCAGATTAATTATAGGGGTTCACCAATCCCGGCTAGAGCTTCCTGGCTTCTGGGAACCCACCCAGGTTATTTAGGACCACCCTTATCCTAGACCTACTGCTTATGCAGTTCAGTAATAGGGTTTTTTCCAAACCCTCTCAATCTGCAGCTCTATAAGTCTGTAATAGACACCTCCTGTGTCTATTATTCTTCCACGTTAATAGCAGAAGTATAACTCAACTCCTGGTCTTACTGCTTCTGCAGGATTAATAATGCTTGTACCATATTCCTACTAGACCTATGTAATGGGTGTTTTTACTCAGAAAATATAGTGGGATAGTTTTATTCCTACAGAATCCCAGTTGGTAGCACCTTAAGGTGCTGAGGTTGCTTTGATAACCTGAAGCAGCATCTCCTGGTTTACAATAAAACTATTTTTCTTAGTCTCCTAGATCAGGTAGGTGACTAAGAAAATCATCTATGAAACTGAAAGACTAAATTTTGATAGTATCTTGGAATTAGATTCTTTTGTAAGAAAAATAGAAATGGACTGAAGTGCCATACTACAAGGCCTTTTTATGACACTGCTCTAGGATTTCTTCCTCCCTAAGGTACTTTTAGGTCAAAAAAGGGAAAGTAAAATGTTCATGATGGCTCCCTTCTAGAAGGACCACCTGCTTCCAAAGGGGAGCTCCAACCTCTTTCCATGTCAAAAGATCTTGTTTATTTTTCCTGCCTGGAGGAAAAAGTCTAGCTTATCCTTTCAAATTGCTACATCCCTAAAGACAGTGACTTTTCATAGCTCCAAGATGAGAAGCAGATAAAACATCATTTTATATTTTAGTCAGCCACAGAAGCTTCAACCAGACTCATAGACTCTTAAAATCCAGCTACTGGATTCTGTCTTCATAGCATGTAATAACTGTGGAGGAAGACAAAAAAGAACAGAAAAATAAGCAAGTCAGTGTTATGGCAGCCATGATTGGGGAAGCCCTAAGAAGCCCTGGGCCCTAGGATATGGAGAGCAAGGTGGCCCTGGAAAGTCCACCTGTCACAAATGTAAAATATTGGGGCAATTTGCAGTTACCCTCCAAGTCCCTGTGGATCCTACTCCAAAATGGCATTGGAGAATACTGTCTCCATTCCTAGTAAGACATGTGGCCAGTAAAGAACCTGAATCCGACCAACGTGGCCCTCTGTAGTCCCTACAGATACTTTCCATTTCCAAGAGTAGCCTTGAGCCATCATAGGTATTTTGGTTAGGCAAATTCCATTCTTTTGAATGTGTGAGAAGTGTGGGTCTACTGCCTTATTCAGAAAAATTCTTCTCTCATGTTCACACAATGAGATTGTAATTGGAATGAATGGAAAACAAACAACTTCTCTCCCACTTGCCTGGCTGCTATGGAGAACAGACACTCTCCTGTAAATCACTTATCAGAGTGCCCTGTCCCTTCTTCTGGAAGAAGCTATAATAAACTAGAGATCTTACAAACGTTATTTCAGACTGAATAGTTCAGATAGGGAAGTAAGTATGTATGAACTGGCGAAGAAATGCCAGGAGTTATACTGAAGGAAGTCTTCCTTAAGCAAAGCATACCCAGATCTGTCCTCAGGACCAACTTGAGTCTGAGTTTCTTACTTTTGATTTTGACATTAATGAGTTACTTAACATGAGGCTCCAAGGTCTTCTACACCCAAGCCTTCTGCTAATCCTGTCTTCCTACCTCTGCTCAAGACACTTGCCTCTGCTCATTCTATTCTACCTCACAAATCCTCCTCTGTCAATCGCCCTTCCCTACTTCAAAAAACCCATACAAACCATCTCAACTTCCTCCTACTCTTATAGACTACAACACTGCTAATAAACCTTCTTCATACCTCCCCTTCCTTACCCTCTAATTCTTTCAGCTTCCCTTTCCACTCCCAAGCACCTTCCAATATCTTCCTTCCCCCAGCTCCCCACTGTCTTCCACTCCAGGTTTACCATCTTCCTTTCTAGCTCCCAATACCTCACTATTACCAGTCTTTTCCAATGCCTCCCCAATTACCCACCTAAAAGTGCCCATATGTTCCTCTCCCCAAAGTGGCAGGGCAGGTCCAGCTCACTCATGTCCATGTTCTGTTTACCCTAAATAAAATGGATTATATTAAACAGAAATTGGGGTTATTTTCAAGCAATCCTCTTCATTTTAAAAAGCAGTTTAATCGTATTCTCTCACCTAGGCATGAAACAAAATGCTCACTCACAGGTTAATTTGAAGAAACTTAAAAACATCATCCAAGGCCCCATAAAACCCCACACTCTTATTTTAGCTGCCCCACAGAGGCCAATACTCAGTAATGTTAATTCCAGAGAGGGAACCCTTCTCCTTCGTGTTCATTTTATAAACCAGTGTACACCCTGAAGGACTGACCCCCACCCAGTTTTCCCAGGCCCATACAAGCATCAGGCAAAAACCCAAGTATGTGTTGACCTGCTTTGATATGCAGGCAGAGCAATTTACCTAAACCCAACGATAAACAGTCCTTTATAGGCCCAAGGAAAAGTCACCTAATTCCTAGACCTAGTGGCACTTTCATTAACCTCTGTCTCCTTACTCAGACCCTATCTCAAATTCACCACCTCTTATAACCTCCAAACCCATGGGAAGTCTGTGCCCCTCACTGTTTATCAATAAGCAGTCCTACCTGTTGATCGAGTATGGCCAATTCCTTTTCTGTTCTCTTCCATTTTCCTAACACATCTGAAGTAAGGAGAAAGTTACAAAACTTGGAAAGGGGCTTACAACTCCAAAAACTGTGATTCTAGACTTGGTTTTCAAGTTTTTTAATGGCAGGGAGGTCATACCTGGGGTTGCTGGTCCCAAGCCCTCCCCCAGTTACAAGGAAGTGGGGTCTGCCTCCCTTCCCCTTGCTTGCAGTCAAAGAGAATATTGGGCCAGGAATGTCCAAATCTAAAGCCTTCTACCAAGGCCTGCCCTAGCTGCAGACAATAGGTATACTGGAAATGGGAGTGTCCTGCAGACTTCCCCTTTCCACCTGACCCCCATACTACCCCTCCCACTGAAGTAAGGAGGTCAGATCTGTTCATCACCATATGGTGAATTGTAGGGTCTGGCAGCTTGTCTGCATGGGTGTGCTTGAATTCCTATAGGAAGGGAAGTCCCACCCTCAGGTGATGGGTGGTTCTGAATCCCTGGATATGGGCTGGGCACTTGACCTATATGTGACTGAACCTGTCAGTCAAGTGCCCGAGACTGGGGGCTTCCTGTGACCCTGCCCACTGATCTGTCCCTATTTAGTATCAGCCCAGATCAGGTGCTATTACGCCATACATGATTCCATGTTTACATCCTGGGTCCGATCTCCTGGCATATCTCTTGTCACCATGGCATCCCAATTCTGCTCTCCATTGGAGCTGAATCTGTTCATTGGTATTGTTTTTGTTCTTTCTTTACTGTCTCTAGCCTGTTTCCTAATAGTGTTAAGGTATTTGTGGGCTGCAGGCCTTTGTAATGACTGGCTGCCTGCAGATTGCTAATGCTCTACTAAAGACTCCAAGATTTAATCCTTCAAAATGTGGCTTCTTGGATAATTTACCTTATAACACCACCTTGTCCCATGCCCTGATACAATGAGGAGGCCTGTGTTCCCAGCCCCAAACCAAACCTCCTGCCTTGCCTTGTCAGTGTGGAAATTTCATTCTCTTGCATTTCTTTCTTGTTATGTCTCAGTGTTAGAAAGAGGCCTGCCTTCTCTCCATTTTAATTTTTTTCAGTAATGTGGCTTGAACTCTGGTCACTCTGCCACTTCCAGACCTATTTTCTAAACTTAAAATTTCCTTATATATCTCACCTTTAAAATCCACCACTATTTTTCTCCTCCAAATGGAGCTGACTTGTACAAGCCTCTACCCCAAACCTAATCCTCTGCTCCCCAAGCTCTCCTTTCAGAGGTAAATTCCCAAGTCTGGAACACCTCAGGTCCTACACCCATTCCTAACCTATCCACAATACCCCATAGTCTAGTCAACCTTGGCCCAGGACATGTCAGACTACCTGCCTCCCCTTAGGACCTAGCATTTTGTCTTTTCAACTCTGCTAGTATAACTCCCTCAAAGTTATTCCATCCTCCCAGTCATGCTGTAAGGCATGCAGTGGGAGACACTACTCATGGCCTAACTGTCTTCCAGCATATATGGTTGCATCCCCTGAGATCAAAGTGACTGAAGGCCCCTCTGGGGACTTCTCTGATAATGGTCCTGTGTGGATTTTGCATCCTGAAGAGCCTGACCAAGTGGCCCACTGTGAGACAGGGTGCTCCTTACTGAGGGATTGCCTGGGGATATGGGGAGGGGCACACTCTGGGACTTAACCATATTCTTCCTGATACATGTGGGAAAATGACCTTAGAGGCAGATGGTGGACAAATTGAACATTCTTCTGTATTTCTCTCACCCCCCAAACCCTACAGATAAAGAATGTTCTAATACTAGTCGTACATAAAACAGAGTTTAATCCTTGGAAACCTCAGCCCAAGCTTCCCAGCTCCAGGCCATCCCAAGATTATCCATATGCTGCCCCTGTTTAATTCAACTTTTAGCTACAGCAAGATCCAGTCATGTATTATTAAACCAGACTAATCAGGACCTGGCAAAAGATTGCTAGATGTGTATACTCCAACTATCCTATGTTGGCGTTGGCCTCTTCTCCTTCATCCTCTACAATACCACCACAAACAATACCTATACCTTAGAATCCCCATTCAAGTAGTGGGAAGAGCCCAATGTGTGGGAAATCATCCAAACTGCTCTATTTACTAGTCCTCATGGAATTTACTCAGGCTGACAAGTGTGATGTGATCTTTTTGAGCATGAGACATTCTGTCAGACCACAAAGTAAATAGTTATTTACCTAACACTCAAAACAAAAGAGAGAAGCTTTTTTGCCCCTCCTTTTTGGTATGGCCCTAGCCAGTATCACAGCCCTGGGATGAATAGCCATAGGATTGCAACAGGTCCAACATAGCCAACTGTCTGCTCAAATAAAAATAGACCTCTTCTTAGTCCAACAAAATCCTGGTGACCTTAAAACAACAACACCTAAATAGTTCTACAAAGCTGAGAAAGCTCAACCTAGTAACAGACAAAAAAGAAGGCGTATGTGCCCAACCAATATGCTAACCCATCAGGCGCAGAGAAAATAACAAGCAATTATTGGAAAACATAAAAACCAATATGGGACATCCTATTCTGGCTCCTCCATCCTGGAGTCACTGGCTCTCTCCTCCTTGGGATCATGACTTTACTGGAGGGTTTTGGTGGGACCTTATATTGTTAAATGTTTTTCTGACTTTCCCCATAAACATGTACAATAACAGGTAACCAAGTTCTTCCTCTCAGAGGGATATCAACCCCTCAATGGAGGAGAGAGATGGCACATGGAAACTTAGACCTTCACCTAAGAAGAAGCCTTCCCTCCCTCTCTCTCTTCCTTGCCATCATTGGGATGCCAAGTGTCTGAGGTCTTCCTAAATGTCATCCATCATTAGGAACATAAGTTCTGACAATTAGCAAGTGACCATCACTTTTTGCTAGGGACAGAATAGAATGAGAAACTAGATCCTTGGGTCTAAAGCCCATGTCAATAGTGAAACTGCTACAGAAAAAGAGAATTCCAACCTTCTGATTCCCACAAAGAAATTTTTGAGATCTTGTGTTTTACGGGCAAGTTGAGGCAGGTTAGCTATATAGAATGTATACTGAAGCTGATGCCTCTTCCAGTCAATCTGCAGAGAGACTGAGGATTATTTCTCCTCCCTTTATAAGCCCTTGTGAGATTAAAAGGGACTAGAGTCATTGGGGGGAAGAATGTGCAAGAGAGAGGTGAAGGGAGTTAAAATTATATTCTATGTAATAAATATAAAAAAGAGCTAAAATGAGAAGTGAAACTGGGAAGCAACTAACAAAGCAGTTATATTCCTGGTCATATTCCTGGATAGAGAAAAGGCATTTGATAAAATCCAGCACCCATTTATGCTAAAAGCCCTGGAAATACTGGGATTCCAGGGAACACTCCTGAATATAATAAAGGCAGTCTATGACAAACTAACGGCAAGCCTAATTATAAATGGTGAAAAGCTAAAGCCATTCCCTTTAAAATCAGAAGCAAGACAGAGATATCCGCTTTCTCCCCCTCTCTTCAACATAGTACTAGAATTCCTAGCCAGAACAATCAGGCAAGAAGAAAATATAAAGGGGATCCAAATAGGAAAAGATGAAGTTAAACTTTCTCTCTTTGCAGGTGACATGATCCTATACCTCAAGAACCCCATAGACTCTACTCCCAAGCTACTAGAGCTGATCCAAAACTTTGGCAAAGTTGCAGGATATAAAATAAATGCTCAAAAATCAACAGCCTTTCTCTATGCTAATGACCCAAAGACTGAGGCTGAAATCAGGAAAGCAACTCCCTTTGCAATAGCCCCCCAAAACATAAAATACCTAGGAATAACCTTAACCAAAGAAGTAAAAGACCTCTTGATGAGAACTTTAAAAACATGAAGAACAAAATTAAGGCAAAATTATGGAAATGGAAAAACCTCCCATGCTCCTGAATTGGGAGGATTAATATAATTAAAATGGCAATATTGCCAAAAGCTATCTACAAATTCAATGAATACCCATTAATATGCCAACACCATTTTTTAATGAAATAGAGGAAGAAATCCAGAAATTTATATGGAACAATAAAAGACCAGAATAGCAAAGACAATCCTAAGCAGAAAGAATAGTTCTGGAGAAATTACAGTACCCAACTTCAAGCTGTATTATAAAGCTATAGTAATAAAAACAGCTTGGTATTGGCACCAGAACAGGCCTGAAAACCAATGAAACAGAATTGGAGACTCAGAAATGAACCCACAGAACTATGCCTATTTAACCTTTGATAAAAGGTGCTAAAAAAAATGGGATGGAAGAAAGAGAGCCTCTTTAACAAATGGTGCTGGCAAAACTGGTTCAACACATGCAACAAACTAACACTAGATCCTTATATATCACCCTCCACCAAAATCAATTCCAAATGGATCAAAGACCTCAAAATTAAAACAGATACCCTGAAAACACTATCGAAGGAGCAGGAGAAACACTTGGGCTCCTTGGTACAGACGGAACCTCCTTAACAAAGACCCAGAAATGCTACAAATCAAAGAAAGGATGGACAAATGGGACTGCATCAAACTACAGAGCTTCTGAAGGGAAAAGGACATATCTCCCAAGATAAACAGAAAGCCCACAGATTGGCAAAAGATCTTTACTGGCCATACAAAGTCCTCATATCTAAAATATATGCAGAACTAAAAAATTACATTCCTCCAAAACAAAACTGCAGAACACAAATAGCCCCCTCAACAAATGGGCTAAAGACTTAAAAAGAGACTTCTCTGATGAGGAAATGAGAATGGCCAAGAGACATATGAAAAAGTGCTCTATATCACTGGCCATAAAAGAAATGCAAATCAAAACAACATTGATATTCCACCTTACCCCATCAAGAATGTTCATTATCAAGAAAACTAACAATAATAAATGTTGGAGGTGATGTGGCCAAAAAGGAACCCTAGTTCATTGTTGGTGAGAATGTAAACTGGTTCAGCCACTCTGGAAAGCAGTATGGAGATGCCTCAGAAGGCTAAACATGACACAGCAGCCCCACGTTTGGGCACCTACCCCAAACACACTAAAGCCACCAGCACAACAAGGTTCATCTCAGGACAATTTGTCATAGCTAAAATATGGAACCAGATGGCCCTCAGTAGATAAATGGATCAGGAAAATGTGGTACATATACACAATGGAATTTTATGCCTCTATCAGAAATAATGACATTGCCCCATTCATAAGGATGGAAGGACTTGGAAAAAATTATACTAAGTGAAGTAAGCCAGACCCAAAGAGACACGGACTCTATGGTCTCCCTCATAGGGAATAATTAGCACAGGTTTAGGCTAGTCACAGCAGAGGATCACAAGAGCCCAATAGCTATGCCCTTATGAACACATAAGATGATGCTAAGTGAAATGAATTCCATGTTATGGAAATGACTGTTATATCACTGTTGTAATTAATTTCAACATGCGATGTGAAATCGTAGCTTCTATTGTTGATGATCCTCTTGTATCTCCTTTTTGTGGTTGTACCTGCACTATCACTGTATCTTATCTGAGTACATTGGAACCTGTATATACTGGTATTATAATTAGGAAAGTGAAAGGGAATACCAAAATTGAGAGACACAGGATAAAAAGACAAACGACTACAAAAGCAATACTTGCAAAACTGGTGTAAAACAACTGAACGACTCATGGGGGGAGAGGGACAAGTGAGGGGGAAGGGGGGAATGAGGGAGGAGGTAACAAACAGTACAAGAAATGTATCCAATGCCTAACGTATGAAACTGTAACCTCCCTATACATCAGTTTGACAATAAAAAAATGACATGTTGAAATTGACCAAAGTATTTCTGCCAGGGCAAAAAATCCCATTTATGATATTATGAGAATTAATCTCCCCCAGAATCCAAATTTTGTTTGTTTGTTTTTGCTCCATGACAGGGGCTTGAACACCAGGGCTTTGCTCAAGTCTATGAAGCTATACTGCTTGAGTAACACATGTGCTTCTTGCTTTGTGCTTATTTATTGGAGATAGGAGCCTTATGGACTTTCCTGCCTAGGCTTGCCTTCGAAGGTGGTTTTCACATCCTTGCTTCCTAACTAGCTACAATTAGACCTGTGAGTCATTAACACCCTGAACTTCATATTTAGGGCTTTGGTTTTATTATATACTTATTTGTTTGCTTTTTTCATGTCCTGGCTCTTGAACTCTGAGCACTGTCCTTCTGCGTTTTTATTCAATATTCGTACTCTAGCAATTGACCCACTCCACTTTTGGATTCTTGTGGTTAATGGACAAAAGGGCTTCAGGAACTAGGCAAGCTTTGAACTGCAATCCTCCTGAACAGCTAGAAATATAGCCATGAGTCATTTGGACCAGGCAAAGGTTAAGATTGTAAGTGATTGTTTTGACAACCTATGTTCAACAAAGTTGTGATGTGTGTGTGTTTGTGTGTGCACTCAGGATGGAAGTAAGGGCTACAATATGTTGGGGCACAGTAGTGTAAATAGTAATGAATCAAAACATGAAGTACTATTGAGATGAATAGAAAGAAGGCTGTGAAAATTTTACACTGAAGTAAACACTCATTTACTCACCACCAATAATCTCCAATTTTGATTTGTCTGTAAGAAAATAGAGAAAGATATATTGACAACAGGCAGGAAAAATGGAAAATCTGTTGGATGCTTACTATCTTTAGTTCTCTCATTTCCTTTATTTCTAGATCTAGGGAGCAGCAGAGCCCTAGCTGAGCTCCCTCCAACATCGCAGTTTTCTCACCCCATAGAAAGTGCACTGACCCAATCTTACAGGCTAATTTTATGGGGAAAACCCCACAAAGCACAGGGCTAGGCCTGACCTTTGATCACAGTCAGCTCATACTAGGAGAATTTTACCAAGGCTCTCTTTGCTGTTACTTGGTTGATTGTTAATTATTTTAGAAATTACCTATTGTGACTCTGCTGCCAAGAACCAGCCCAGGTGTTGGGAAATGATTGTCACTCCCTTTTTGGACAGTTCTGTATGCTTGGTTTTCTGGTTTGTGATAAATTCTAGCAAAACTACATCAGCCAGGGTTACTCTGAGTTCATTCTAAGTTGGGGTCAGATGGAGTCAACTGTACTTTAGACTGTCCCTTCATTAACATTTCTTGAGGTCCAATAAAATTTATGAACAAAACATGGAAATGTTTACTATTAAGGCAAACATTTAAATCTTAGAAATGAAATTTTAACTCCATTACTTGGATGTATATAGGAAGCCTTAGTTCCCATAAATTTGTTCTCAGAATCTTTGTGTTCTAATTATGTAAATGTTCCCTTGAGACTTTTATTCAATTTAAAGGTAACATAAATTTGCACGTGGAGTTAGAGAATACAGGTTTTGTTATGAATATTTATGTAGCCATATATATTTTTGTACACTAGATGTACATTCTTTTTTTCAGCTGTAGAACTTTCATCCTAAAAACTATGAAAATAAATAGCAAGTTTAAAGTCAATAACTGCAAAAACTGAACACGAATCTATCCCTATAACTTGGCATTAGAAATCTTGATAAATAATTGAGGGTATTTAAGTTTTATGAGGAAATCCTAAAATAAGGTATTTAAATATATTCACATTGTAACATATAAGTGTGAGGTACTTGTACTACATTGGTCACTGTTAAATCGCTTCCTTATTCATTTTGGTCATTCCAGGGCCTGGGCAATATAACTGAGCTTCTTTTTCTCAAGGCTAGCATTCTACCACCTGAACAACAATGCCACTTCCAGCTTTTTCTGTGATTAATTAGAGATAAGGTTCTCAGAGACTTTCCTTCATGGGCTGGCTTTGATTCTCAGATCTCATCCTCCCAAGTAGCTTAGCATTACAAGTACTACCTACAGGTATCTGACTTTATACTGGTCTAAGAAAAGACAATGCTCAATTTATTTAGTTTATACCCCCTTTCTCTTGTCATTATTAATATAAAGATATAGAACATCATATAGTTCATGTAATGGAAACATAAACATTGAAGAATAATAAACAAACTTTGTCCCTTTTTACCATAGATTGGCTTAGCATAAAAGCCATGTTCAAAATAATGAGGGCATATTAGGTACATTACTAAAGCTAAGAAGACATAAAAATACACAACGTACTTACACTACATATGGTTCTTGTTTTATGGAACTCTGGCACTAAGATGAAAAGGAGACCAGGAAGCAGACACTTGATAGTTGTAAGCATATTTGAGGGATTTGACAAAATAGCAGAGTTAATGAGTAATCAAAAGTTCCAATGTAACATATAAAAATGTACTTATAATAATCAGCATAATATATTTAACATTTTCATGTGCATCATTTCTTGGAAGAATGATTATTAATATTTTGTGCCAGTCTTGTGGATTGAATTAAGGTCCTGGTCAGTGTCCCTGAGGTATTTTACTCAAGGCTAGCACTCTACCATTAAGCTGCAACTCTATATAGTCCAGCTTTTGTATGTAAGAGCTTCAAATAATTTTCTGCTCTCTTGGAAACATGATCTGCTGATCTGAGCTTCTTAGTAGCTAGGATAACAAGTATGGTCACCTGGTGCCTTGTTTGGAGGAATTAATTTTGATAAGGTAGAGTTACATTATTATTATTTTTTTTACTTTGTCTTGCCATTTGTTTTATAAAATTTAATTTATTTATTAATTGAACACAATTTTTTTGACAAGGTGTTGTGCAAAAAGGGTACAGTTACATAGTAGGGCAGTGTGAACATTTCTTGTGATATCTTACGCCCTGTTTTTCTTTCCCTACTCTATGTCAGGTAGACATATATACAATATACAATGTATCAAGAACACATACAGTAGCCACCTGGCCAAGCCCAAGGAAAATTCGCCTAGGGCTTTAAATGTAATGTCAATATTAGACAATATGTCAACAGTAGTCTTATATCAACGTACATACATAGATTTTGAGCTATTGTATTCCACTGAGAGGTCAATTTTTGACCTTTATATATTGAGTAGTTGTTTGGTTTTAGTTACATACTGTTGGGTTGCTGCCCCAATCCTGTGGGAAATACCAGTTGACAAGCTGATTTTGGTTTCACAGACGTGGTCTCTACTGTCTCTCCATCTCCCTTTCTTAACAGTCATATATCAAGGAGATCATGCCCCTTTGTTTTCTGTGTTCTAGGCTTGTCTCGCTCAACATTATTTGTTCAAGTTCTGACCATTTCCCTGCGAATAACAATATTTCACCATTCCTAATCGCTATGTAGTATTCCATTGTGTATAGGTACCATATTTTTTGGATCCATTCATCTGTGGAGGGGCATCTGGGTTGTTTCCATATTTTGGCTATTGTGAATTGTGCCGCAATAAACATGGAAGTACAAATGTCTTTTTGATATGTTGGGACTTGCTGTTTAGGATAGATGCCCTAGGAGTGGTATGGCTGCGTCATAGGGTAGGTCTATAGTGAGCTTTTTGAGAAACCTCCATACTGTTCTCCAAAGTGGTTGTACTAATTTGCACTCCCACCAACAATGGAGAAGGGTTCCTCTTTCCCCGCACCCCCTCCAGCATTTGTTGTTGCCTGAGTTCAGAGTATAGGCCATTCTAACTGGGGTGAGGTGGTATGTCAGGGTTGTTTTTTATTTGCATTTCCTTTACTACCAGAGATGTTGAACATTTCCTAATATGTTTCTTTGCCATTTTTATTTCTTCTCTTGTGAAGTCTCTCTTTAGCTGCTTTGCCATTTCCTAATTGGTTTATTGGGCTTGGAGGGGCTTAGTTTTTTGAGTTTTCTGTAGATGACAGATATTAGGCCTTTGTCTGTTGCTGTGCTAGTGAAGATCCTTTCCCATATGGTTGGCTGTCTTTCTGTTTTGGTGGCTATGTCCTTAGCTGTGCAGAAACTTTTTAATTTGTAGTAGTCCCATTTGTCGAGTCTCTCCCCTATTTGTTGTGCCCCTGGGACTATATTCAGGAAGTTCCTTCCTGTGCCTATAAGTTCTAGCATCTTTCCTACTCTGTCCTTCAGTAGTTTCAAGGATTCAGGTCTGATATTGAGGTCCTTGATCCATTTTGAGTTGATCTTGGTACATGGTGATATGCTTGGGTCCTACTTTGAGTTTTCTGCATATGGCTGCCCAGTTCTCCCAGCACCAGTAGTTGAAGAGGCTATGTTTATTCCATTGTATGTCTTTAGCTCCTTTGTCAAATATCAGCTGACTGTGAGTGCAGTTTTATTTCTGGATCTTCATTTCTAATCCATTGGTCTTCCGATCTGTTTTTATACCAATACCAGGCTGTTTTTGTTATGATGGCCCTGTAGTAGAGTTTGAAGTCTGGTATTGTGATACCTCCTGCACTGCTTTTTTTGCCTAGAATTGCTTTGGCTATTCTAGGTCTTTTGCTGTTCCATATGAATTTATGGATTGCTTTCTCTATTTCAGTGAAGAATGTGACTGGATTTTGATAGGGATTGCATTGAATTTGTATAACAATTTGGGCAATATGGCCATTTTCACTATATTGATTCTGCCTACTCATGAGCATGGGAGGTCTTTCCATCTCCTTGTGTCTTCTTTAATTTCCCTTATTAGATTTTTATAGTTTTCATTAAATAGGTCCATCATGTCCTTGGTTAAGTTGATCCCAAGGTACTTTATTCTTTTTTTGGCTACTGTAAATGGAATTGTTTCCATAATTTCCTTTTCTGTTTGCATATTGCTGGTGTACAGAAAAGCTGCTGACTTTTGTGGATTGATTTTGTATCCTGCTACTTGCCAAAATGGTTTATTAGGTGTAGGAGTTTGGGGACTGAGTTTTTGCACAATGGAATAGTGCAATGGTTTGGTGAGCATATTCATCCTGAGATATGGTTAACCAGCCGGAAGTACCAGAGATTTTGGTAGATAAGAATATAAACTTGAAAGGGATCTTGTAAAAAGTGAGGATGGATTTTGTTTGCCTGACAGAAATATTTCAGTCCATGTCTGTCCTGTCACCTTCATTCCTGCATCAGGCTTTCGCCTAATCTCATTTTGCAAATCATAGACAGTATGGCTCGACATCCATTTTCCCTCTTGTGACTTGACTTGTCCTGGTAGCTGGTCCTACTTGCTTCTCTCTCTTGTCATGAGAATAGGATATGGAGAAAAACCTCAGTTAGACCCTTGGTGACTTGGGCCCAAGGGGTCAAGTGTCTCTGTGCAGATATAATCCAGAGAGACCAAATGGAATGATGTTTTTGCTGTTCAGTCACGAATAAGATGCCTTTGCTGGCTAATTCATAAGTCAACAGGTTTCCTTGTTGCTGCTGGTGAGGAGGAGGGTGAGGGAGCTTCCCTCCAACCCCCCCACCCCATGCCCAGCTGCCCCATGGACGTTGCCTTATGTCCTGCGCTCTACAGAACCTCCAGAAAATTAACATGCTCACCAAATATGTTTTTCTTGCTCATTAACTTGACAAAGCTCACTTTTTTTTTAGAATCACAGCAGCAAGTGGTAAATGATGCATGAAATGAAAAATCTTTTCTCACCCTGTGAGCAGGGAGAGCGTGCTGATGGAGCCTTGTCACTGCTGTTGTTGCTGCAGGGATGTTTAGGGTCAGGTCAGTGCTGTACTGTACCGTGATGCCATCATGAGTTGGGTGCACACTATGAGCTGGCCTGCAGATCCTTGACACCCTGGCGCTTTTCTTCCTAGACTGCCCTGGTAGCCCAAGCCAACAAGATTGAGAGGAATCTAGTAGGGTTAACAGGTGCCTACTCTCTGGGGACAGTGCGACAGATTCTCTGGGGTCTTTTGGGGACTGGGAGGGGGCTTAGGACATCTATTTGGGTTCCATTGGGGTTTGTGGGTTCACTTTTAGGCATTTGGCTTTGGGTTCTTAGACAGTTGCTTTTGGTTTCAGTGTGTTGTTCACTTGCTCTTGGCTACTTCTTTGATAAATGAATAAGTGTTTACAACTCTTACACCCAGAACTGGGCCAGGCATTATTCAAGACAAAAGACACTAATGGCTAAATTTGGAAAGAAATAGAAACTTAGTCTCCAATCACCTACTAGCCTCTAAACCAAATCAAGAATTTATGTATTTGTACCCTAAATGAAATAGTTTTGTCTTGTTCTTATTGCAACCCCAATGTTGCTATCACAGTGTGTATTTCATGTTACTGAAAATGTTATTCCATGTTTATAAACTTTTTTTTCTGAGTAAGAATGGGAATAAAAAAACTTTACTTAGTGTTTAATTCTGTAGAAAACACTTAGAAAAATCACCAGAAGTCTGTACTGTGTACCTATATAATGGGTGCAGCGGGCTGCGGCCTCACTCCCCATACTGGGCTGAAAACAAGCCAGGCAGGCAGCACCAATCCGGGAGCCTGGGAGACATCTCAGCCTCCTGGAGATAAGAGGCAGACTTAGGCCTGGCTGGGTCTCTGCTGGCCCAAAGTCCCAGTAGTGAGGGAGGCTAGGAAGAGGCAATTTTGTGTTTGGAAAGGGGTGTCTCTGACCAGACTCTACATCTTCTAACCATCCATGGACACTACACCCCTAAGGGAGACGGGTGGGTCTAGCTAGCACCTGGGTCTCTATCTTCAGACCCAGGGGTCGTACCTTTCAGAGCCAAAAACAGACATCTACATGACGCTGGGGAGAGTAACAATGAGGGTTCTTGATGGGAAACTGGACAAGCAGAGTTGTGACGGTTCCTTCCCATGCAGTTTCACAGGAAGTTTCAGGAACAGGAACACTTTGGTATGGGAAGCTAGTCAGAAGACTTATCACAGTGCCAGGGCACGTTCCTTGGAGCCACCTTGCCTGGCTGCTGAAGACAGGGCACGGGAAAGGTTTCTCTTGACTTGGAAAAGCTACCAAGGCTGCCCAGAGCATAGACCAGGACATCTGTGGAGAGGGCAGCCAAGAAGAACAACAACAAAAAAATCCTCTCTTTGGCTGGAGGCCCTCTCCTCCAAAGAGCTCTTCATAGAAATCCCTGTCACAAACAAATCCTTGTTCCCTGGCTATGTCAGTCTTTCAAGCTGATATGCCAGACAACTTGTGGGATTTAAATGCACACAGCCTTCCTGTGTTAGAGATTATGGTTGTAGAATCTTGTGTGCAGGCCAAAGGTAGAGCAGGCCTACTTCCTTCATTTCATTAGCACCCTGAGAGAGGGGCAGAGACTTGGGGCTGCTCTGGGTGCTATGTAAGATTTCTTTGCTCTGCAGGCATATGCAAGAGAGGAAATGTTGATTCCTCCAGGCATAAGGAAGGATCTGGAATTTAGAGAAGGCCACAAAAGCGACTTTAGAAATGAGTAAACTTTTAACTCCTGAAGAAAGCTCAGCTAGGGACTAGTGGCTCACGCCTGTAATCCTAGCTCCCCAGGAGGCTGAGATCTGAGGATCAAGGTTCAAAGCCAGCTGGAGCAGAAAAGTCTGTGAGACTCTTATCTCCAATTAACCACCAAAAAGTGGAGCTGTGGCTCAAGTGGTAGAGCACCAGCCTTGTGCGAAAAAGCCAAGTGAGAGCTTGAGGCCCAAAGTTGAAGCTTTAGTACCAACACAAAGAAAGAAAAGAAGGAAGGAAGAAAGATGGATGGGCCACAGTGTCCTAACCAGCAGGACAGGGCCACACTTGAAAGGTTCAGGGCCTGACCTGTCGCTCATGTTCTGGCTGGCTACCTTGCACCCTCTGCTGCCACCTGTGTCTCAGCTCCACAATCTCCTGGCCATACCAGTTGTGCAGCGTAGAGAAGCATGAGGTCTCAGGGGACACAGGGCTCTGTCCTCTGCTTCGGAGGAGGCTGGCAGGGCCCTGCAATTCCCGCTCTACGAGATCCCGCCCTGGGGCCTGCTGCCTCCTTCTTCTGTGAAGCACCCGGGGCTGTGGTCCCTGGGGAGAAAGTGGCCATTCCTCCAGGCTGGAGAGCAGCGGTCCGGAGCCTGTGGCTTTCGGTGATTGGCGGTGACCTTCCAGGGTGTGGAGCACTGCAAGGCCAGGCTCTGGCGGACATCCTGCAGCTGGCTCTCCAGCTCTCGTACCACCAGACGCATGTAGCCAAAGCTGGCCCGGGACAGGGCCTTCACCCAGGCCTCTTGGGCCGCCTGCCAGTCCGCCGCCAGCAGGTGTGGGCGCACTCCAGGGGCATCCAAGCGGATGGCAAAGGCAAACTCCTCAGGCACGGGCGACTCTGCCAACTCCACGGTGCAACCCTCCAGCACCACCAGGCTGATCGGGGCCCGGTCGTCTGGACTCTCAAAGGAGAAGAGCAAGTTGCCCTTGAGGACAAACCAGCATCTTCGGCCAGTGCCACTGGGAGTGGGTGGGGTTCCTGGACCCCCCCACGTGCGCAGGAAGCCGGTGTGATCCGCCGGGGCGTCGCTGCGCACATAGTGGGCCACACTCCTCTTGTTCAGCTTCATGGTCTCACGAGAACCGCAGAGCTCTCAGGAGAAGGGCAGGGCTACATAGCTCAGCCAACTCGGCGCCCAGGAAAACTACAAAACAACTCCTGCCGAGCATCCGTCACAGACCCCGAGCCTCGGCCTCGGCCCCGGCCGCTAGCGGGGCCGCAGGAGACTGGAGAGGACCTCGCCCGGGCGGGCGGGCCGTTTATGAACTTTTATAAATAACACACTCATTTTTTTGGTAAGGGGAGGACTGCCAATGAGGACAGACAGTTTTTCACTTGATCTGCCTCATAGTGGCAGATCAAAACTAACAGGACTCAACAAAGGTGTGTAGATTTGACAGTGAGTATAAGACTGAATCCATAGGTGAGTTGTAGAAAAAAAAGTCTCAGATATGAGTATAGATTTATCACTAAGATTGTCAGCAGTGTTTAGATGCTTCCTGTTACCTAGAATGAACATGTTTGTGATTCCATTTTTCCTTCAGGAAGATTCTGAACAAAGATGACTTGGGTGTCTTTCACTCCACCTGCTCTGCCCCAGAAGCCACATTGGGCTTTTTCATTTGCATAGTTCCACCCACCCAGCCTTTGAGACAGGGCATGAGTGAACCAGCTAGCAAGGCCTGAAACTGGAAAGCCAGCATCTCACTTGGTATGAGGAGCTCTATTCACTGCAGACCTTCTGCACACATTGAAAAGATGTGGCCCACGTGCCCATTGGAGTTGGTTTGAAAGTTTGTTCACTAAGGACACCCTGTAATCAATCAGAGGGGACCTCATCCCTCCAATGTTTGAGTGTCAGACACGAGCCACCCAGCAGGACTGTACTTGGGACAGGAAAGAGACACACAGTTATATTTCTGATGCCTCATGCTCTGAGAGCCTTTCTTGCATGTTATGAGCCACTATGGGCAGTAAGAAGCCAGTCTTAACTGTTTGGGTAGCCTTTGTCATTGGCAAGGTTGAGATTGCAGCAGCAAGCCTGAGGCCCAGTGGCCTGGGCTTTCTCTCTCTGTGGCAGCCTCTGTGGTTAGGACTCCAGCCACTCTTCCTACATAAATTTTGATTTCTAGCGCTCCAAGTGCCTGGCAGACATATCTAAGCCTCTTCCTAAACCATGCTTCCCTACTCCCTTCCAGGCTGCTTTGGCAGCCTCTTGTACTCCCCCATGAAAGTCTTAAGTTGTCTCCATGCCATGCTTCCTGAGAGCCAGCCTGGTGGTAATAGAAACTGAAGGAGGAGCAGAACCTGAATGGAACCCATGGGGTTGGCAGGAAGGTGACCACTAGCATCTCTTCTGACAGTGTGGTATACATTGCTAGGACAAACACCTGAGAAGATTCCTAGAAAAAGCTGCTAAGGCTGATTGCCCTGCAGTTGGCCCAGGTCTCTTATTCCTGTGTGGCAGGGAGCGAGGTGGACGGACCCATGCCTCTTCCCTCACCTTTGATGATGGTTAGCCCACATGTGGGGGCTTCACTTCGAGGGGATCCCTTCCTTGTGCTGGGTCACTCGCCCTTGGAAGGGCCTGGCATGGCAGACTGTGTCTGCAGTCTTCCCCTCTCCTTGCAGAATCTGAAAAGACTATTTACTGCTTGGAGTAAATGATGGATTGACTCTAAATCATCACATGGAACTTAGTGCATTTCTTTTCCAGTATATTATTGTCAAAACTGCAGTACTGTAGACCCAAACAGCAAGGGAAAGACTACACATTTCATTTTTCCTATGTAACATACTGTTGCTTTGCACTCATTTGCCCGCCAGGCTCCTGGGCAGTGCACTGCCCTGTTCTGTGGGTAACAGTAGCCGGGAGCCATGCTTGATCTCCCCACTCATCTGCACTTGTTCTGCCAGCCCCATCCCTGGCCTGCATGGCTGCCACCTCTGCTGGTCTCCCTGGTCCCTGAGCACAGAGACTTGCCACTGGCTCTGAACACCTGCCTTCCAGTAGTGTCTCCCTCTTCCCCTCCAGGTTTCTCCTGGCCCTTGTGGGCTGGGCTCAGGAAACACAGCTCTATTTCTGGCTTTTTTGGTGGATAATTGGAGATGAGTCTCTTGGATGTCCCTTCCCTGGCTGGCTTTGAATCACAGCCCTACGTTCTCAGTCTGCTTAGTAGCTAGTACTATAAGCTTGAGCTGCTAGGCCCCAGCATCTGCTTCCTTTCCTCTGAGTGAGGAGGAAATTAGGATGAAGATCAGTCTGTTATAACTGTGGCATCATCTTAACCAATAAACCCCTTAGCCATGCAGTGTAACTTGTCATCATCGTTACATGTCTGAGGTGTTTCTTTCCAGCCATGGCCAAACTGCTGTCACCCCAAGTCTGTTTGTGTGCCTGCTCTCTCTCTCCACTGAGCCTTTTCAAAGGGTCACCCCAATCACTACCCTACTGGGAGGTCCCCAGGAATGGAAGGATATCACAGGAATGTCACACCAGATGGCCAGGCTGTGTGGATCGGATGCAGTCAACTCCTGTTCTATAAACACCTCGAACAAGGAATCCGGGGAAGGGAGGGAGGCTTGTTCAAGGTCAGGTTTATGTCAGGGACTCTGGTCTCTCAGCAAGAAGGATCTCACAGATGCACACGAGAATTAATTGTCCTGAATGTTGCCAGCCTTTGGAGGCAGAACTGTGAGGCCGCTGCTGAATTATTACCAGGGGTGATGTGACCCCATACCAGATGCTGCCTACAGTGCAAACAGATGTATCTTCCAAACATGGATTTTTCAAGTGTGTATTGAGATTCTGATGAATAAAATATAAATTTATTTTTAAAGTCTAACCAAATTCACTGTAGCATTAAAAAAAAAGGTAATGCATTTTCACAGTCACTACTAAACCTCTGTTTGTCCAACAAATGTAGTCAGATTTCAATAAATCTGGGTTTGAATCCTAGAGTCAACATGGTGAGGTTTCTTAACCATGCCAACTCTGCCTCACCTGTGGACTTGTAAAAATCGAATCTTCCCATGGCTGTGGTCTGCAAGGGCACCGCACCTGTGCCAGGCCTGTCCGTGACACTTGCAAGAAATGTGTGTGGCTCCTTTCTGTAGAAGCCAAACAGATTTATCTGCAAAAGCACGCCTCTTCCCAAAGCTGCAAGTGACTCAGTGAGTGGCCAGCTGGATTGAGTGGCGTGCTTGGTAAATGTGTAGCCGCTGGCATTTGACTGGCTGGCATTTTGTGTATGTGAATGAGTCATCTGAAAGTGGAATGGCAAAGATGTATTTCAGAATCAACCTCACAGTCTACAGCACCATTAGATGCGTGTACTTTTGCTGTTGAATGGCTAGGAGATCTGATAATTAAAAAATACTTACTTTTTTATGTGCTATGCCACCAAAAGCCCAAAGATTCAACACACTTATTTTCTTTTATGACTTAATCTGCATTATTAGCATTTCCCCCATAACTTCTCAGAATTTAAATCTACTTTGAATGGTAGAAACTCATGAAGTACAGTGTCATCAATGTATTACTATACAGTGCCATCATTGAATCCAGGTAGTTGGCAGTTTCTTCTTAAAAATAGTGTTGGATTGACATGTAATAATTGTATATATTGATTTGGTGTACCCACGGTGCTCTTAAATCTAAGTCAAAATAGCAGAACTCTCCTAGACAGGGCCAGATTGCATACCTATTTCCAGCTTTGCAGGTTATGGAGTCTTTGTGTCAACTATTATAGAGGAAGGAACGAAAAAAGCTGAAGGCAATGCACAAATGAAGGTGCATCATTGCATCCAACCTAAACCTTGTTTATCAAATTGCTAGTGGCCTCGATTTGTCCTGTGGGCCAACGTTTGCACACTTCTGATCTGGAATGATCCATCATGCCCTGTGGGGTGGCAGTTGCTGCTTCCTGTGACATGGGCGTGCCCCTCCAGGTTGACACTGGGATACTGGTGAGATGCCATCAATGTGCAAGTGGTGAGGATGTAGCCGGACCTTATCGGAAGCCTTTGTTGTGTCTCCCTACTGGGCCATTCTTTGCTTCTGATACCCGATTTGTAGAATTTCCCCCCACATTCACCAATTCTCCTCTTCCTGACAGATACCTACTGTGCGTCCTGCTGCCTATCTCGCTCCTGATAGTCTCTGCCTGAGCCTCTGATGGTGGTAGCTGGGGGTTCTCCCAGCCCCTTCTCAAGTTTATCAGTTGTAGAATGGCGCACAGAACTCAGGCGGACCCAAAAGGATACAGCTCAAGCCTGGGCAGATGGAAAAGATTCCCTGGGAAGGCGTGGTGGGAGCACAGAGACAGTGTCTCCCCTCCCGACCCCCCAAGTTTTTTTTTTTGTTTTTTTGTTTTTTTGTTTTTTGTTTTTTGTTTTTTGGCCAGTCCTGGGGCTTGGACTCAGGGCCTGAGCACTGTCCCTGGCTTCTTCTTGCTCAAGGCTGGCACTCTGCCACTTGAGCCACAGCGCCGCTTCTGGCCGTTTTCTGTATATGTGGTGCTGGGGAATCGAACCTAGGGCCTCATGTATACAAGGCAAGCACTCTTGCCACTAGGCCATATCCCCAGCCCCCCGACCCCCCAAGTTTTTGTGGCATGGTTTCCCTCTCATGTCCCTACTCCTGGTTTGACAGGCAATGCACTCACTTGTGCCTGTCCATTGCAATCTGCAACAGGACCTCACCAGACCTGCATTGCACATCTCCCCGCCCCAGCCTCCAAAACTCTCCATAAGCATGCCTGGGCCTGTATTTCATCATAGCAACGAAAAGCTGATTGGTATCCTTATTTCAGCAAGCAAGCTACCTGAAATACCTGCTATCTTTCAGGCCAATGCCTTTCATTTTTAATTATTTACTCAATTTATTTTTTGTGTTACTACTGGGGCTTGGACTCAGGACATGGGTACTGTCTGTTGTTACCATTTTCCTTCAAAGTTGGCATTCTACCACTGGAGTCACAGCTCCCTTCCGTCCCTCCTTCCCTCCTTTCCTCCTTTCCTCTTTCCCTCCCTCCCTCCCATTCTTTCCTACCTCCCTCTTTCCATCTTTCTCCCTCCCTCCTTCCTTCCTTCTCTCCTTTTTTGACTCTTTGCATCTGTCTTTTGTTCTAGAACTGAGGCTTGAATTCAGAACCAGGGCATCCTCCCCACCCCCACCCTGGCTTTTTCCATTCAAGGCTGGTGCTCTATCCCTTGAGCTGGAACGCCACACTCAGCTTTTGACTGGTTGATTGGAGATAAAAGTCTTGGGAACTTTTCTGCTTGGGGTTGGTTTCAAACCATGATCTTCAGATTTCAGCCACCTGAGTAGATTACAGGCATGAGCCATGGTTTTCGGCTACTTTGGCATTTCTAAAAATGCTTATTGGATTTGAAAATCTAGGCCCAAAAAGGAAGCCAGGGACAGTGCTCAGGCCCTGAGTCCAAGGCCCAGGACTGGCCCCCCCCAAAAAAAAATCTAGGCCCATGCGTGTATCTATAATGATGTTTAAGGAAATAATAATAATTAAAAAATGCAGCAGGAAATTGCTAGCTATCTAAATTGCTGGTATTTAAATTTCCTTATATTGTTTTTGTTTCTTAATGTGAACATCAATTTTTAGGCTAAAGGAACATAGATATTAAGTTTGTGTTGTATCCCATATCTTTGTGAGTCATTTCTTTCTTCGTTCGTTCGTTCGCTCCTTCCTTCCTTCCTTCCTTCCTTCCTTCCTTCCTTCCTTCCCTCTTTCCTTCCTTTCCCTCCCTCCCTCCTCCCTCCCTCTTTTGGATGATTAATTGGAGACAAGAGTTTCACAGGCTTTCTTATCTGGGCTGGCTTTGGTATGTGATCCTCAGATCTCAGCCACCTGAATAGCTAGGATTATAGGCATGAGCATCCAGCACTTGGTCTTCCTCCTCTCTTTTTGTGATTTCATTAAAAATAATCCTAGGTTAGTCTTGTTCATTAGAAGTGATTTTAGTTTACTTCTTCACTTTAAAAATGTTCATGCTCCAAGATTGGTTTCATGCTTCCACATTTTATCTATAAGCCAGAGAGTACTACCTAAAAGAAATTTATTTTTCTAATTTAGTATGGTTTCCCATGTCTTTCAGGAAATTTCTCATGTTTCTACTACCCCCATTTTAAAGCTCGGTGGAGTTGGTGAACAGATCAGAAGGACACAGATTTTGCAATCTATTCTTTTCTCCTTTAATTATTTTGAACCAAGAGTTACTGGTACCTAAATCCACTCCCATTTGGAAGATGAGTTCTCCCTTAGAATCTGTCTTCTGGGCCATAGCTTGAGCTAACTCAAGACTTCTTGCGAGGAATTTAATTTTTCAGTTCTGCATATATTTTAGATATGAGGCCTTTGTCATTGTATGGCGAGTAAAGATCTTTTCCCCATCTGTGGGCTTTCTCATTATCTTCTGAGCTATGTCCTTTTCCCTGCAGAAGCTCTGAAGTTTGATGCAGTCCCATTTGTCCAACTTTTCTTTGATTTGTAGCATTTCTGGGCCTCTGTTAAGGAAGTTTTGTCCTGTGCCAAGGAACCCAAGTGTTTCTCCTACTCCTTGTAGTGTTTTCAGGATATCTGTTTTAATTTTGAGGTCTTTGATCCATTTGGACTTGATTTTGGTGCAGAGTGATATATAGGGATCTAGTTTTAGTTTGTTGCAGGTGTTGAACCAGTTTTGCCAGCACCATTTGTTAAAGAGGCTATCTTACTTCCATTCTATTTTTTTAGCACCTATATCAAAGATTAAGTTGGCATAGTTCTGCGGGTTCATTTCTGGGTCTTCAGTTCTGTTCCATTGGTCCTCAGACCTGTTTTGGTGCCAATACCAAGCTGTTTTTATTACTATAGCTTTATGATACAGCTTGAAGTGGTATTGTAATTTTCCAGCACTATTCTTTCTGCTTAGGATTGTTTTGCTATTCACAGTCTTTTATTGTTCCATATGAACTTCTGGATTGCTTCCTCTATTTCATTAAAAAATGATGTTGGGATATGAGTGGGTATTGCATTGACTTTGTAGATAGCCTTTGGCAATATTGCCATTTTGCCTATATTAATCCTCCCAATCTAGGAGCATGGGAGGTTTTTCCATTTCCTTAGTTCTGCCTTAATTTTGTTTTCTATAGTTTTAAAGTTCTCATCATAGAGGTCTTTCACTTCTTTGGTTAAGGTTATATGCAGAACTAAAAACATTAAATTTCTCTAAAACAAAACCACAAAGAACAATAGCCCCCTCAACAAGTGTGCTAAAGACAAAAAGAGACTTCTCTGATGTGGAAATGAGAATGGCCAAGAGACATATGAAAAAGTGCTCTAAGTCACTGGCCATAAAAGAAATGCAAATTAAAACAACTTTGAGATTCCACCTCACCCCAGTAAGAATGTCCTTTATCAAGAAAACTAACAATAATAACTATTGGAGGGGATGTGGCCAAAAGGGAACCCTACTTCATTGTTGGTGGGAATGTAAACTGGTTCAGACACTCTGGAAAGCAGTATGGAGATTCCTCAGTAGGCTAAACATAGAGCTCCCCTATGACCCAGCAGCTCCACTTTTGGGCATCTACCCAAAAGACCACAAACAAGAACACACTAAAGCCACCAGCACAACAATATTCATCACAGCACAATTTGTCATAGCTAAAATATGAAACCAACCCAGATGCCCTTTAGTAGATGGATGGATCAGGAAAATGTGGTACATATACACAATGGAATATTATGTCTCTATCAGAAATAATGACATTGCTCCATTTGTAAGGAAATGGAGGACTTGGAAAAAATTATACTAAGTGAAGTGAGCCAGACCCAAAGAGACATGGACTCTATGGCTTCCCTCATAGGGAATAGTTAGCAAAAGTTTAGGCTAGTCACAGCAGAGGATTACAGCCCAATAGCTGCACCCTTATGAAAGTATAAGATGATGCTAAGTGAAATGAACCCCATTTTATGGAAACAAGTGTTAAATCACTGTTGTAATTACTTTCAACATGCCATGTGAAACTGTAGCTTCTTTTCTTGATAATCCTCTTGTATCCCCTTCCTGTGGTTGTCCCCGCACTATCACTGTATCTCATCTGAGTACCCTAGATACTGTATATACTGGTATTAGAACTAGGGAAGTGAAAGGAAATATCAAACTTGAGAGACAAAGGCTAAAAAGACAATCGATTCCAAAAGCAAAATTTACAAAACCATTTGGTGTAAACCAACTGAACAACTTATGGGGGGAGAGTGAAAGGGAAAGGGGGAGGGGGGAATGAGGGAGGAGGCCACAAATAGTACAAGAAATGTACCAAAGGCCTAACATTTGAAACTGTAACCTCTCTGTACATCAATTTGACAGTAAAAAAATTTTTTTTAAAGGCCTCTTGAGAGTGTGCTGGCATGGATTGTTCTGTCCATGCACATCTACAGAGACTGAATCCAGCTCCCAAGACAGCCAGTCTAAAACTGGGCTTTAGGCCAAGGTAAATTTGACAGTAAAAAAAAATTTTTTTAAAGGCCTCTTGAGAGTGTGCTGGCATGGATTGTTCTGTCCATGCACATCTACAGAGACTGAATCCAGCTCCCAAGACAGCCAGTCTAAAAATGGGCTTTAGGCCAAGGTAAACAATAGGAATCCTGTTTTTCTGTGCTGAGAGAGAGATTCCAGTTTGGTCCTATGGGAGTTCCTGCAGGGATTATATAGTCTCAAAGAGTGCCACCTCAACAAAGTGTGAGATGGAGCCATGCCCTATATTTAATTTTAGTATTAGTCTATGACATTAACAGAGATGAAATTTACCTTGGAAAAGAAATCTGTCAAAGATATACAAGCGCAGGAAAAAAAAATCTCTCTCTGACTTTCAGGTTTTGTACAAGAAAAAAAAATTCTTCCCTTTTTCTCTCTGTTCTCTTTTTTGACCCTAAGTCCTTTTTTATTTCTCCTTAGTAGTACACACTGTGTACTCGGAACAGGGCTTGGCTCTGGGTTAGCACTGTTCAAGGTAACACAGTCACTCCTCATGGACAGGGCTGTGTTCTAAGACCCCGGGGGCAGGGAAGGGCATAAGCCCTATCATTGCCTTGTTAGCAAACAGCTCACCATGCACAGTGGTTGTGATGTTTCCTTTGGAGCTGAGAGTGCAAAACCAGCACACATTTCTGTACTTTTTTCTTTTCTTCACAGTTTTATGGGTGGACGATTCATTTTTTACCATAGATTTTTGGCAGTCTCAGCATCTGATTTTTCTTTTTGTTTTTCCAAGTTGGTTAAGTTTCACATTTTTCACTTGAAATAACATGGCTTTTCTTTGGCTTATGTGAATTTTCTGAGTTGCTCTTTTGCTCTGTGGCATGGTTCATAAAGGAAAGGTAACTCGAACACAAAAACTGTGATATCCTGGCAAAGAACCTGGAAATCCTGAGGAGTATGAAGGGAAGAAGTTTCTGCAAAGGAGCTAATTGGAGGATAGCATATAGTGCTCTGACATAATGGAAGAGGTCTGATTCCTCTTCCCAGCAGTACTGTGCTCAGCATAGGCTCCCTGCCTTCCCAGCTACAGTGATTATTACATCCCATGACACAGCAAGAAATTCCGTCTGACAAGCCCCTCGACTGTGAACCTAACATGTACAGATGTTGGCACTAAACTGACCAACTGCTTTTAAAGACCCAATTATTGGTCATTGTAATTTTTCAATCACAAAATTTTATTTGTTGTTTTTGACATTTCAGCATAGGACAATGCAATATTTTGTCTGTGCAAAAGTCCTTTATAAGTGGCATTTCTCTTTAGTAGTGGCAATCTTCCCTCCTCCTCCTTTCTTCTCTTTTGCTTTTCAGTGTGGCTTGGGCCTTGTAAGCTAGCCTTACTGTGAGATTACAGTTCTAATCCAATTAGGGAAAATGGTTACATCACATTCAAAAGCAACGGCCTTTCAGGATTTCATTTTCCTATTATTTCTATAAATAGGAATAAGATGTGGGTCATCTAGAAATCAGACTCGGAACAGATTAGTGATTTTTTAATAATGGATAATACCTTAGCTGTAGTATGAATATATTTACAGTCCATTGGAATTCAGAAATGTTATCTTTGGCAATCCTGAACATGACATTTCTATCTTCCCAAATGAAAAAGATCATGGAATTTTACCAGCAAGTATTGGTTTATCTCGTTTTCCTGGGTCACAAGCATTTGCCAGCAGGAAGGAAGAACTGTTTATTGCACGAAGGGGTCTAAGGACGGGTAGCCAGACTTCAGAGTCATGGCCTGTAGTTAGCAGCATTACCTTTATTTTTCCGCACGGTGGTAAGAGCAAACAAGTTTTGGTGAGGCTGGAAACGCTCTCAGACCATGGCTGCGGCTCCTTTCCCACTTGGACTGCCTAGCCAGGCTGGACATCCTCAGCTTTCCAAGACCAAGGCAGTTAACTCTTTCATAGAAATTATTATACCAACATAATGTTTAGGACTTCCTTTAAGAATAATACTTCATCAGATTGATTGTACAAAAGGACTTAGTAAGACTGAAAACTGCTCAATAATTTCAAATAGTCTTTGGACAGGAAAGCTTATTTGCAAACTAATGATCTTTTCTCAGAGGCACAGTTAATGAAAACTATTATGAAGCAATGTAGTAACAATTTAGTAAGATGAGCTTTGAGAATGATTTAATCTTACCTATTTCCAGTATTACTGAATTGTAGGTATTAAAATGGGAATAAAAAAAACTATGTAGTTCAGGGTGTAGCACAAAGACTTTATACTGGTGTACTGTGATTTGAACTCAGGATCTTTGGCTTGTATGATGAAAACTAATGCATCCATATCTTCTAGTCTTTTTTCTTTTGGATTGTGTTTCACTTCGAACTGAAGGCTTTGCAGTTCTCAGGGATACTCTCAACCACATTACAACCCTTTTGTTCTGATTACTGTTGAAACAGTGTCCTGCTTCTACCCAGAGTATGTCTTACCTGTGAACCTCTTGGCTGAGAGGATAGGCATATCCTACCACAGTCAGCTTTGTCTGCTAACATGGCATCTCCTGTGTTGGACCTGGGTACTGCAGCCATAGTCAGGATACAGGGGATGCAAGGCTAGTGAACCAAAGCATGCTTTATTTCAGGAGGGCCAGGGTTTATATAGAGTTAGAAATCAATTTCACAACTTCAAGGGTAAAAATTAATACAGCATGATATCCATCTCAAATACAAAAGTGGAGGATGTTACTAAAGTTAGGGAGGAAACTAATACAAAAGGTTTCCTATTACAGGAGGTAGATACTACAAAGATTGTTGATATCAAAACAAGGGATTATAAACAGTGGAGGCAGAATTCTAATTATCACCTAGCTACTATTTACTCAAGACTAATTAACTTTGATCATGACTTCTCCATTTACTTGTGAAGAGACTTTACTATCTACAGTGAGAATCTTTTGCTAAAGGCAGCTGGTCAAGCAAGTCTCCTCGGAGAGACTCTAAGCAGGGAAAAGGGAGATTCTCATAACAAAGGTAGCTTCCTTTGGCCTGTAAACACAAAGGAACTCATTAGGAGGGACTTCTCCCCACAGGTCTGTTAGTGTGCTAATGAGGCATCTGAGTATCTGTGCTGAGGCTGTTTTCCACTGGTCAGAGAAGTTAATTCTCAAACACTCAAAGTCATTTTGCTATGACTATCCTGTGAAACACAATGCTCCTTATCTCTGCCTCATGAGAAATTTATGTTATACCTGTAAACTAAGAGCGCCCAAATTCCTGTCCTCAATCATCTCTTCCTCTCTTATTTTCTTCCTTTCTCTTTCCTTCTATCCATCCTTAGGTAGGTGTCAAGCAGGTTTTTATGTTTTGCAGGGTGGAATGCAGTGAGTTTTTCTATGGCAACCAATCTCTGTTATGATTCAGGACTGGAGTTTACATATAGAAGTCAAGGACTCAGGCAGTGAGTACAAACCTATTGTCCTTTGGTAGGCCCAGCAGCTCTTTTGTAGAGTGACACTGGGTTCCCTGGATTTGTAGGTGTGCCTCTGATGTTTGTGAGCAGGATTATCAAGGGCAGTTCTTGCAACATCTTGTGAGAAGAATGAGGGTTCAATGTGCAATTTTGATGTGAACTACAGTCTTGTTTTCTCAAGTCCTCTGAGATAGGTTTAAGCTCATTGACTATTATTCATGGACTATGTTAGGTGAAATTGGATACTCAGACACAGAATTTTAACTGTCAGAGGAGTGTCTGTATAAACTTAGTTCGAATTTTCTACTAGTACTAGCGTGTCATGGTCCTGCAAAATAGGAACTTGAAGATTCCTAGTCACTAGTCACTCACACCTGGGTACAGGTCTTCTCAGCCATGTTAAGTGTATGCTGATTTGATCTAGGCCCTTCTAATCCATTAGTCTCCAGGTATATGCACTGAAGGTAGCCACTGTCTGTACTTGTCCTATTTGGGATTTTCTTATCACTTTTTAAAATATTGGAATTAAATTTATGTACCATAGTACACAGTTTAAGTATACCTCATTATTGACTTTCCTCACCTGAGTGCTATAGTTGATTTTTTTGAAAGGATTTCTCTGGATCCACTGAGATGATGTGCATGGGCTATTTTTGAAGCAAATGGGAGACTAGAACTGTAGTTTTAACTATAACTCTATTTCATGGCATTATACAAAGGGTTATACATTGTGAGGGAACCTGACTGAGCATGTCATAGTTTGTACTCCTCACAGTTATACGTTCATTATGACTACATTCATTAACTTCAAAAGTCAAAGGACACTTTAAAATTCCCATTCAAAGGGTAATCTTATTCTTCCCACCATATTTTTCATCTTCCCATTGAAGGGTTAAATTAAAGTGACTCGTGAGGCGTCAGTTTGTTGTTTACATTAAAATATAAATGACCCTGAGCATGCTTAAGTTTCAGGAATTGGTTTGTTTGTGCTAAAGCTGTTAAGCTGCAAATTCTTTAACAACCCTAAAGCCAGACTCCCTACAGCGATTGTAAATTCCAAGAACAAAGCTATCTACAAGTTAAAAAAGCTACTCTGTGCTGTGCCTGGCCTTGGAAAGGACTGCACACATTATGAGATAAAAGGACACTAGAAACAGACCCAGAATGTCAATCACCCCATTTGGCAGGACAGCTTGTAAAAATCCAGACAGCTGGGAAACTCCCTTGATAACCTTTGACCATCCTAGAATGCCCCTAGCCTCGAGCCAATCAGCCTTCGGTCCATACCCTAATTCTGCCCAAACACCTGCTTGCTGTAAATTTCGTAGTTTTTGCCTTTATAAGCCCTGTAAAAATCCAGCTCAGGGCTTCTTCCCTATCTCTTCTGCGTTGGTGTAAGGGACGAGGCTCGAGTTGCAACTCGCCTGATTAAAGCCTTGCTTTTGCATTTCGGAACGTCTGGCTCTCAGTGGTCTTCTTGGTGGGTTTCTCTGAACTTGGGCATTACACCCATAAATACCAAAGTTTCTACTGGACCCTTAACTAACCTCACTGCAGTGTGTGTAGCAGCTACCGCTTCTGATGCCATCTTAAATATTCCAAAGGTCTATGCAGGGGGAATCTGATCTACAAAGGAAAAAAGAATCACAAAAGTTTACTCAAATTTTTTTTTAACTTTTCTCAGTTAAGGGGCTTGAACTCTTGGCCTAGGGATTAGTGCTGTACCATATGAGCAACAGAGCCACTTCTGCTTTTCTTGTGGTTAATTAGACATAAGGGTGTCATCGGCTTCCCTGCCTAGGCTGGCTTTGAACCATGTTCCTCAGTTCTCACTGCCCTGATTAGCAAGGATTGCAGGTGTGTGATACAGGAGAGTTGTGCTGGATATTTAACCTCAGTAAAAGGCTATTGTGTAAGCATTTAGGCAACACAGCCTATAATCTATAGTTCTAATTTCCTCTGCATAAAAGAAACATACTTGACCATCACCTCTTTTAACACTAAATCCTATGTATCGACAGATTTAGTTTCCAACAGTGCATTTAATTTTGTGCTTTATAATAGTTCTAATCTTTTAAAACATACTCATGTTGTTTGTGGTCAGAGAGTGCTGAGTGCCTTAAATCCTGTGTTGATGCACTGAAATGACCTCAAAGTAGATCAAACACCTCAACATCAGACCTGAAACTTTGCAATTACTGCAAAAAGAAGTAGAAGGAATACATGAGCTCAAAGGCATGTGCAGGACCTTTTCTGAAAAGTCTCAGGGACACAGCAGATAGGAGAGACACTTGACAAGCGGGATTTCACCAAAATAAAAAGTTTTTGCATGCCAAAGGATATAGATACTGAACTAGAAAAACAACCAACAGAGCAGAGTGGGAGGAGATCTTTACCACCAATACATCTAAGGAAGGCCTAATATCCAAAACATAGAGGAGCTCAAGAAAGTAACACTGTGGCAAAGCCAATCAATCACTAAAAGGAGCCTAGGACAGACTTCAGAGAAGAAAAGACAGGCAAAGAAACTCATAAGGAAAGGCTCAGCATTCCTGGCCATAAACAAAATGCACATCAAAATACCTATGAGATTCCATCTCACCTCAATTTCCTTGGCCAACTTTGTGAATTCAAACAAAAACAACAAATACTGGCAGGGGTGTGCTGGAAAGAAGAAGTCTATTGTGCCTTTGGTGAGTATGTACACTAATACAACCACTCTGGACAGCTGGCTGGAGGTTTCTGAAGAGATGGAAGCACACATTTCACATGACCCAGCAATGCCACTCCTGGGTATCTGTCTTGAACATCACAAACCAGCATAGGGAAAGACAACTGCACCTCCTTGTTCACTGCTGAACTAACTATTCCCAATAACCTAGTTAGGGAAACAGCCCAGATGTCCTACAGTGGAGGAGTGGATCTAAAAATACACGATGTAATTTTATACTGCCATTACAAAGTAAAATATACCATTTGCAGGGGAATGGATAGGACTAGATAAATCATTTTTTGTGAGGTAAGCCAAAGTGGGAGAGACAATGTTTTTGCTCACATGCAAAAGTGAGTTTTAAAATACCTTGGGACATAGAAAAATAGATAGAGGACTCTAGGCATTCACTCACAGCAGACCAAAGGAGTGTACTCTTTGGACAGGAACACAAGTGGCATGGTGCCGATGTGCAATCGGTCATATTAAAAACATTTATCAAGGGGCTGGGGATATGGCCTAGTGGCAAGAGTGCCTGCCTTATATACATGAGGCCCCGGGTTCGATTCCCCAGCACCACATATACAGAAAATGGCCAGAAGTGGCTCTGTGGCTCAAGTGGCAGAGTGCTAGCCTTGAGCAAAAAGAAGCCAGGGACAGTGCTCAGGCCCAGAGTCCAAGCCCCAGGACTGGCCAAAAACAAAAACAAAACAAACAAAAAAAAACATTTATCAGAATGAACTCTCCCACGGGCGCGGGCTCCGGAGCCGGGCGCGCTGAGGCGGCAGCGGCCGGTGCAGCCACAAGGAGCCGCCTGGCGAGAGTTGCGCCCGCTGCCCTCTTGCCCTCCGCGGTGGAGGTGGAAAGTGGCGGAGGCTTTGGGGGCCGGGGCCAATGTGGGCGCCCCTGTGGCCACGCACCGCTTTTCTGCCACTTTTGCAAGGGCGAGGTCATCCCCAAACTACCGGAATATATAAGTCCCAGATGAGAATCAGGCTTTATTGAAGAAGTGACAGATGATTCCGGTTTTCTAGGTGGTAGTGGCAGCCGGATAGACAATAGCACAACGACACATTTTGCCGAGCTCTAGGGCCATTTGGATCACACAACGTTTCCCAAGATTTTAGACCATTTCTAAGTCATAATCCACTGGATCACGATTATAGAGCCAACGAGAGGGGTCACTAAACTCACACTGACTTCTGGGACCAAGAAGGCTCCACAGCTGCCAATGAGTCGGAGATACAGGTCTCAGGGAAGTCCTCGTCCTGACAGATCTCCAGCTATTGAAGGGATCATACAACGGATCTTGGCAGGACTCTTTGCAAATTCTACAAATCCTGGAGCCCCCCCCACCTTTTTCTTGGAGTGGGATGCTGCACTCAAACCCTGGGGGCTATGCCCGGGTCAGACAGGGCTGATGCCAGTGTAACGCAGCTTTTCGGACAAGTGTCAAACACAGGGCCTCCACCAGCCACAGGAAAAGATCACATCTCTTCCAACAGTGACAATAACTCAGGAACAAGTTGAGATGGGCCTAGAATGTCCAGCATGCAAAGAAGATTACACAGTTGAGGAAGCAGTCCGGCAGCTTCCCTGCAGTCACCTCTTCCACAGAAGCTGTATAGTACCAGGGCTAGGACTGCACAACACCAGGCCCCTATGTAGGAAGAGCTGAAATGCTGAAGTCTCTAGACAAACCCAGTACTCTGAGGCCTCTGCAAGCAACAGGTGGCTGCCAGCTACATGACAGATTGGCTTTCTGAAACTAAACACCATACCTGAACCAGGGCTGGGGTGGTAGTCTTATTACCATAACTGTAAATTGTATCAAACATAGTAGAGGGATATCGGAATCACATAAGAAGCCCCATCCCATACTATGAATGCTATGAGTGTTTGCTTCTCTAAACTGAAAGTTAGTTCCTACAGATGGAATTGTATCTTCAATCAAATGTCTCTTGTTTCTGAATTCAGAGAGATATTTTATAAGTGTGAAACAATTGTGTTGGTTTGCTCCTGCCTGAATAGAATTAGTTCCTTAAAGCCGAGCTGGGGTCCTGCTGTGTGTCCTGTTGTCCAGTGAAAGATATTTCTGGCCCCTCCCCACCATGAACATATTTCACAGCAAATACAGAGGAACCAGTGCCCTAAAGTCCTACCAGTATAAATCCCTTTGTCTTAATCATACAAAAGCCTTTTGACCACATTAACAGTGAGTGAGGGAAGTTTAATTTAGGAACCTGAGACTACTGAATTTGTTTTGTCCTGATCCTCCCAAGAGCTTGAAGAAAATTACAGTGGGAAGGAAATACTGGTCCATCATCACACACTTAGGTTTTCTCATTTTGATTTTCAGATATTATTTCAAGAGGAGCAGTATCCTCAGAACCAGCATGACAATGTGCTGGGAATCTTAATGTTGGTGGGATGAAGTGGGCATCGTATAGACATGGAAAGGTGTCTGAAATCTTCAGTTCTGAGATTTTTTTTAATGATCCTCAACTCATTGTTTACTGTCTTTTGTCTTAGAATTACTTCATTACTGCTTCTACAGCAGTGTTTTTGATAATTTATTGCTCTTTAGAAATTGGAATTTTCTGGTGTCTTGATTTTTAAAGCCCATTTTTCATCTCTGAAGCTTTTCCTGTCTGCTTGGCTCTGGCTGTGCTTGGGGTCAAACTGATGAATGTGATCATGCCCTAAATAACTCAGCCTGGGAAAGATAGGCCTGACTTTCCAAGCCTAACAAGGTCCACACAGATGCTCTTTAAGTGTTGAAAATTAAATAAATGAAGAATGTAAAGAAAAAAATGAACTCTCCCACATTAAATAGTAAGAATATTTTAGGTTTCTCTTTTTTATGTTGTCAAAGAAGAAGAGCACCAAATAGCAGTATAATAACACAATAATATAATAGCCTTGGTTCGAATTATGTGCCCTCTGGCAGTTCTCTAATCTTGATAGTAAGTATATACTGTCTATAGTCAGGAAGCATTTATACCATAGTCTGAGTGAATTGAGATTAACCGGGATTATTATCATGAAAATGGTGATAATATACATGCTCTTGTGTTATAATGTGAGTACAACTATGACTGGCTGAAGCAGAAAAACAAGGAAGACACAAAAATACTGTCATGCATTTGTTGCCCCCAGTCAGTTCATTTAAGTAAGGTTCCTTGTGAGACTCCTCCACATTTGGTTGTCACTTTTAGAAATGGGAGTACTCTAAATACAGTGAGTCTAGAATATTACCACAACGTATTTCCTGTCTCATATCTCTGGTCTAAATGTAAATAGCTATTACAAAAGATGCACACAAATAAAGTTGCAAGGTAAGCTGGTTTTCATGTATCCAGAGAGCTCTTACTGTCCACATTGTTATCTTTTCTTTCTGGTTCTGTTAATTCAGTTGGCTCCAGCCCCCACCTGGCACCATTTTTGTTGCCAGAAATATTCAGTGGTGATGTTTTGGTTCAGATCTCCAAGAGGACTTAGACTTCTCCCGTTTCTGTTTATTTACACAGGATTTTAAAGATATGACAAGCACATTCTACAACTGCTTGAACTTGTGTTGGCATAAGAAATATCCAATGATGCTAAACTTTCCATGCCTGTAAGGGGGCTGAAAATTGTGAGAGGTCTAAAAAGATCCATTATCAATTTTAAGGTGTTGTGGAATTCCCATATGATTGAAACTGTTGAATAAATGGGATCAGGTATGTTTATTTGTCTGTTTAACACTGGCATGCATGAAGTGAAAAAAAGTCACTGGAAACCTTTCCCCAATGAGGAGACATGCCATATCTGATTGTCAAGTAATTCTCTGGGACTGACTCCTAATGATTTAGAGATACATGCAGATCACTGGCAATCTGGGTAGGCTGTCAGTATTTATTCAACTTGTGCTATGACTAGATTGAGTGCTTTTATTTGAGCTTTGTAATTTTGATGAATAAAAAGTAAATTTGAAAGCTGGGCATTTTGAGAGGCTAATTGCTTTTTGTCAGAGGTCCTGGTATTTCAAAATGGGAAAGAATATGGGTACTAAATGCATTCTTTTAATACTCAAGTTTATACACCAAGAAGCAATACCAACTCCTTAACCATAATGTGCACTGATAAATATTTTTCTCTATAATTTGCATTGCAAAAAGAAAATACTGTGCTTCACATCCTTATATTAACTGCCTGAAAAGAAATAGGCCTTAGAGCTGTAACAGCAGCTGACACTTCTGCTCTCCAGGCAGACTGACATGCTCTAGTAACTCACTTTTTCTTCTTTTTTTCAACGTGTAGGTTATTTTTGCCAAAGCCATCACTACAGAGTATTATGTCCCCAACCATTGGCTTCTGTAAGACCCTTGTTAAGGCAGAGAAACACAATAGGACACTGTTTGAAGAAGCTCTTCTTCAGATAGCAGAGTGTATGCATTTTCACAGTAGTAACAAAACAATATGACATGCTTCGGAGTGAAACATTAGTTTTTTTTAACGTGGTTCTCAAAGGAATGGGGAGATAAATGCTGTCAGGATCATCAATTATAGGAGCCTGAGTATGATTTTGTTCCTTATGTTAATTAAAGAAGCTAGGGTATTAAAATAAGGGTAACAGTCTTTTTGGGAGCCCAGGGTACAAACAGACAATCTAGCTAGGGAATATAACTGGGGGACTCCTTGACTTAAAAGCTTATAGAGCTCTGTGAAGTGGACAAATTAAACAAATAAACCTGCAAATCTTCTTGTCTCCTCATTAATTGCCTACCATGAAGAAGTTTTGGTAGCTTTTGTTTGGCTTCATTCATCCAAGTTTGTAGGGAGTTTAAATTCAGATTGCTTTTTAAGCAAGCCAGTGTGCAGACCCACTGATGTGGGCAACCCAGCAGCTAAAGGGAGTGGGGTCCTGCAAAGATTTATGAACTCAGCCACCCTATTTGAGGAGGATCTCCAACAGGACTTATGAGAGTTTCAAGAACAAGACCCCAACTTAACTCACTTCATTATGAAGACAATTTTCTCCTGCCAGCAACAGATGTGCTCAGAGGTCTGAAAGAAACTCACCCTTTCTTCATCAGCCATACTACATAGTGTCATGTGAAAAGATATAGATCTATTTGTCTCTATCTTTAGGAAACACTTCTTTAGGAAACAACCCCTGGTCTGAGAGCAGATCCCTCTCTTCAGCCAGCAAAGATCATTACTTTATACCTGAATTCCAGTTCCAAAGGAATTGACACAAGATTTTCTGGGCACAGAAGGATGTTGTAGTGTGTGGATCTTGTGAATTAGTGAGAGTACCAAACCGAACTACTGTGCCACATCTAGGGGTTCCAAACAGCTGCTGAGGAGGAACTTGCCTTTCAGGACTTCAAGATGCTAACGGTTACTGCTCCAGATCTGATGATCCAAACCATTGATGATGATCTCCAAACCTTTCCCATCTGTTGACCATGATGTTTGGGCCATTGCAAATCCATTGCTTATTTATAATCTTCAACTGTGGGACTTCCCACCATACTCTTGGTATGGGCTACCATACCAAGAGATCTGACCGATTAACCTGGTGATGACTTAGCTCTTAGTAAAAGTAGCCAACCAACTAACAGTGGGGTAAAAGTTGACACTGACAAACCCCAATGCTATTGACACTTGGGCATGCCAGTGGATAATGGATGATGTATAATGCTCACACTTTGAGCCAGAACACTTTTTCCCTGTGGATCATCTCCAGCTCCAATGCAACACCTAGACAAGCTCCATCTTGATGATGACCTAAAGGCTCCCATCAAGGATTTATGATGCCTGATTGATCTTAACCAGCCTATTCACAATGCCTTGTCCATCACCAATATTGACTTCTTTACTCATGGAAGCAGTATGCTTCAGGATGGAAGACTAGTGGCAAAAGCCTTGGCTACTACTACACAGGACAAGGTTATCTGCTCCTGCCTTTACCCCAGGCAGACTGCCCAAAAAGGTGGAGCTCACTACTTGGACACAAAAGTAAGAGTAAACACTCAAAGTGATATCATAAATGGACATACTTGTGCACATGCTTGTTTTTTAGGAATAGGAGTAGTATTCACAAAAGGAAACAGTTGCAAAAACAAACAAGTAGGCTTAGCCCTTTGGGAACTTGAATGTCCACAAAACACTTGGCTATTATCAATTGGAAGGAACGAGAAACTTAATTCAAATGTGGCTCAGAGAAATCATCAGGCCAATATAGCTGACAAACAGGTTGTTAATCTATTTGTGAAGCTACTATCCCTGTTTGTGATCATGTCATTTCCCCAGCCCCAAGTGTTTTCTGCTCTAGTTAACTTTTTTGCCAATTCTAGGGCTTGAACTCAGAGCCTGAGCACAGTCCCTGGCTTCTTTTTGCTCAAGGCTAGCACTCCATCACTTGAGCCACAGAGCCACTTCTGGATTTTTCTATATACGTGGTTCTGAGGAATGAACCCAGAGCTTCATGCACCGGAGACACGCACCCTACCACTAGGCCATATTACCAGCATGAACTCAATTATTTAATCCGGTTAATTTTCTATTTAATTATTTAATCTAGTGAATTTTATTTACAATTTTCCTCAAGAAGAAAGAGTTGCCACAAATCAAGGAGCCACCAAAGACAACAATATTCATTGGATCATGCCTGGTTGTTTAGAAATTCTTGCCTGGGTCATTGTTTAGAAGCTGCCTCACACCAATCCAGTCAACTACACATTAAAGGAAACCAAAATGTACCCACTCATCTCACCTCATTTCTTCCTTCTTTCAATGAGTTATTTGCTTGCAGGGCCAAATTTGAGCTCAAGATTACCCCTGACTAGGGTCATCAGCAACTCAGGGCCCTCTGGAGACTCGGGAGCTTTCACAAGTTTCTTTGACCACCGTCAAGAAGTTTGTACTCTGCTATGAATACTGTGAGGAGGTAGAGATTTCACATGTATTGACATCAATTTTCCAGGAGGAAATGAGGGCAGCTTACTTTCAAAGTGTGGTGAGGCAGCAGGGATTTTGTTAAATCAACAATAATTCTAGGGCAGCTATCAGTGCTACTCACACAGTAGCTACTCCGGAGTCTGATGAGAATTAAGAGTGTAAGCCAGGTTAGGCTGGAAATTCTGTGGGACTCCTATTTCAGTTAATCAGGAAACAGGAAAAAGTAAGACTGTGGTACAATATTAGAAACCTAACTATGAGCAAAATGTCAGAGAAAGTACCCTTGATGTTGAGCACTTCTTCATGTGTCTCTTGGCCATTCTCAGTTACTCTTCAGAGAAGTCTCTTTTGGGGGTCTTTAGCCATTTGTTGATGGGGCAGTTCTCAGCGCATTGGTTCTGGAGGAATTTAATGTTTTGAATTCTACATATATTTTAGATAGGAGGCCTTTGTCTGTTGTACGGGCAATAAAGATCTTCTCCCAATTTGTGGGCTTTCTACTTATCTTGCAAGTTTGTCCTTTTCTGAACAGAAGCTCAGCATTTTGTTGCAATCCCATTTGTCCAACTTTTCTTTATTTTATTGTGTTTATGGGTTTTTATTAACCTTTCTTCCAGTGCCAAACAGCCCAAGTGTTTCTCCTATTCCTTCTTGCAATATTTTCAGGGTATCTGATTCTACCTTGAGGTCTTTGATTCATTTGGAATATATTCTGTTGCAGGATGACATATAAGAATCTAGTTGTAGTTTGTTACATTTGGTGAACCAGTTTTGCCAGCTTTGTTGAAGAGGATGTCTTTCTTCCATCCTACTTTTTAGCTCTTTTATCAAAGATTAAGTGGCCGTAGTTCTGAGGGTTCATTTCTGGGTCTTCAGTTCTATTCCATTGGTCCTCAGGCCTGTTCTTGTGCCAGTACCAACCTGTTTTTATTATAATAGCTTTATAATACAGCATAAAATTTGGTATTGAAATTCCTTCAGCATTGTTCTTTCTGCTTAAGATTGTTTTTGCTATTCGGGATGTTTCATTGTTCCATATGAATTTCTGGACTGCTGCTTGCTTTCATTAAAAATGGTAATGGGTTATTGATGGGTATTACATTGAAACTGTAGATAGATCACCTTTGACAATGTTGCCATTTTCACAATGTTAATTCTACCAACCCATGAGCATAGGAAGGTTTTCTATTTCCTTAATTCTGCTTTAACTTCCTTTTTTTAGGTGATTAAAATTCTTACCATAGAGATCTTTCACTTCTTTGGATAAGGATATTCCTAAGAATTTTATGTTTTTTTTTTTGAGGCTATTGCAAAATGAGTTGCTTTCCTGATTTCAGCCTCAGATTCAGATTTCAGCCTTCAGATTGTTGGCAAAGAGAAAAGCAATTGATTATTGCAGATTTATTTTATATTTGGCTACTTTGCCAAAGCTTCAAATCAGCTCAACCAACTTGGGAGTAGAGTCTAGGGGGTTCTTTACATACGGGATCATGTCATCTGTGAAGAGAGTTTAACATCATCTTTTTCTATTTGGATCCGCTTTATATTTGCCTATTGCCTTATTGCTCTTGCTAGGAATTCAAGAACTATGTTGAAGAGGAGTGCAGAGAGCAGACATCCTTGTCTTGCTCCTGATTTTAGAGGAAATGGCTTTAACTTTTCATCATTAAGTATAATGCTAGCTAGGTTTTTTATAGACAGCCTTTGTTATATTCAGGAATGTTCCCTGGAATCCTAGTTTCTCCAAAGCTTTCGTCATCTAAGAGTGGCTTGATTTTATCAAAATCTTCTTTTTTTTCGAGTCTAAAGAAACAAGCATTTGATTCTTGACCTCATTCATATTGATGTGGTGAATTAGTTTAATTGATGTGTATATTGAACCAGTTTTGCATCCCTGGATGTGATCATAGTGCATAATTTTTATGACTTGTTGAAGTTAATTGACCAGAATTTTGTTGAGAATTTTTGCATCAATGTTCATCAAAGAAATGGGTCTAAAGTTCTCTTTCCTTGATGAATCCCTACCTGGTGTGAAGATAATGGTTATAGTAGGATCATAGAATGTTTGGTAGCAAATTTTCACTTCCAATTTTATTGAAGAAATTGAGAAATATTGGCATGATTTCTGTCTTAAAGGCCTTATAGAATTCTGCACTGAATCCATAAGGACTGTCATTTTCCTAAGATCTCTTATTGCAGTTTCTATTTAATTGTTTGATATATTTATGTTTATGAAGTTTAAATATTGTTAAGTTTGGGCATATCAATTTTTGCTATGAATTCATCTATTATTACTTCCAGATTCTCAAATCTACTAGCACAAAGTTTTGGAAAATATTCCATTTTATTCTGGATCTTGGTTGTTTCTGTGATGATGTTCCTAGTGTCATCTCTGATTTTGTTTATTTGGGTGTGCTGTCTTTTTTTTTGCTAAGGTTTGCTAGAGGCCTTTTAATTTTGTTAATATTTTTGAAGAACAAACTCCTTGTTTTCTTGACTCTATTTTTTTGAATTGTAAGTGATTTAGTTTTAATTATTTGCTCCCTTCTATTAGTTGGGGTTTGGCTTATTGCTCCTTTTCAAGGATCTTTAGTTGCTTTATTAACTTGTTGAATTGGGATTTTTTCAGTGTGTTGATATAGGTGCTCATACCTTTACATTTTCCTCTGAGTAGAGCCTTTGCTATGTCCCAAAGGAGCTGGTATTTTGTATGCTGATTTGGTTAAATGCCATAAGCAATGAACTTCTGTTCTGATTTCTTTGATGACCCACTGGCAGTTCAGCAATGTGTTGTTCGGTCTCCACATGATGCAGGGTTTTCTCTGGTGGCTTTTTGTGTTGAACTCTAATTTTATTCCATTGTGGTCTGAAAGAATGCACAAAATTATTTCAATATTTCTAAATGTGTACAGTTTTTCTTTAAGCAATAAAATGTGATCTATTTTTGAAGAATATTCCATGTGCTGTGGTTGCTGGGTAGAATATTCTGTAGGTGTTGGTTCAGTTAAATGGTCTATGCAATTGGTTAGATCTGAGGTTTCTTTGCTCTGTTTTTGGCATGTTGATCTCTCCAGAGGTGACAGTTGTGTGTTAAAGTCTCTGACAACCAATGTGTTTGCATCAATATGTGTTTTTAGAGTCAGTAGTTTTGGTTTAATGAAGTTGGGTGTTCCAGCATTTGGTGTATAGGTGTGTAGGATGCTTGACTGATTTTATTCAAGCCTTTCACTTTCAGAATGTGTTTGTCCTTATTGGCAAGATATGTCTTTTTAAGGAAGCAGAAAAATGGATCTTGATTTTTTTATCCAAATTTTTAGTCTATGTCATTTAATTGGTAATTAAAATCAATTACTATTGAGTTAGTACTGAGAGGTGTTTATACCTTTCATTGCCATATTTTATTTTGCCATGTCTTCCCATTTCTTACTTTAGTAACCTGTTTTCTATTTATGGTTCATTTCTAGCCAGTATTGTGATCCTGTTGATCCTGTTGATTTTCAATGAGTAGGACACCTTAGAGGATTTTCTGTAATTCTTGTTTGGTAGAGATATATTGTTTCAGGTTTTCATTGCTGTGGAAGGTTTTTACTTGACCTTTGGGGGTACAGTATTCTTGGTTGGTATTTTTCTTTAGGGTATAGCATACCCCATTCCAGGTTCTCCTTGCTTTCTCTGCTGAGAAATCTGGAGTAATTCCTTTATATGCGATTGTTCTTTTCTCCCTGGCAGCTTTAAGCATTCTTTCTTTGGTCTCTGTTCATCATCTCCAGATTACAATGCATCAACTTGAGGTCCTATTCTGGTCTGGTTTGTTTGGAGTTCTAAAAGCTATTTGTATCTGAATGGGCTTATTCTGGATATTTGAGAAGTTCTTGGATACTAGCCTGTTAAACAAAATGCCTATTCCATTAACTTCCTTTTGTAGGTTCTCAATACCTTCTAGCCTTAATTTGGGCTTTCTGATTATATCTTGGAGCTCCTGAAACTGTCTCTCTTGATTTTTGGTTTGGTTTTGTATTATTTTTTGTTCTTTTTCCATAAATTCCAGGCTAACCTCAATTTCTGAGACTCAATCTTCTGTATTATCCAGTTTCCTCTCTAAGCTATGTATATTTTATCTCACTTTCTTCCAATTATTCTTTCTTGATGGCTTCCACCTCTTTGCTATTGTTTTCTTTTAGATCTTGTATAGACTTCTTTACTTCATTAATTTGGTTCTGAGTGCTGTCTTGCAAATCTAGCTGGAGTGGCTCTCCTTTCATAGGACCTTGTCCTAAGGATGAGGAAGAAAAATAAGAAGAATATAAAAATGTAAAATATCTGAGTTAAAAAATAAAGTGAAGTGACAAAAAGAATAACAATTAAAATACAAAAGAGGAGAGGGACCAAAAAGAAAGAAGAAGGGAAAGGTTGGGGAATGAGAAAACCCAGTAAAAAAAAAAGATTAAAATTTAAAAATAAAACATAAAATGTAAAAATGATGACAAAATCAGAAAAAGCTAAAAACTTATAGTTGTTGAAGTCTTCGCTGTTTGGGTGGTCTTGTGTCTGTCCTATGTCCTTTTCCCAGTGTTTAATCACACCTCTTGTTACCTTGTGATCTTTTGTTTTCCTGAGGCTTGGCTAGTTTGAGCGAATTACAGTTTGCAGTCACCAGCTCTGCTCTGACCCTCCTCCCAAGCTAGTTTATTTCTAGTGCTGTGTGGTCCCTGAAGCTTTCAGGTAAGAGTTGAATGACCTCTGTAAGAGAGAACGCTGGTCTGTCAGCCGTGGTTTCTTCCAGTCTTTATGCTGAGGTGACTTTCATTCAGCCAAGAACTGCTATCTGCTTTTTGTTTGATTTTTTAAACCTCGTGCAGATTGGCAGTGGTGTGGAGTGGTCTCTAGCTGTATTTATCTCAGTCTGAAACTATTCACCCAGGGGAAAATTCTCCCATCTGGTGGGGAGAGCTTCCCCTGGTCCGTATTGGCCTTTATTCCTCAGATTCCTTTGCCCCTTTCAAAGATGGATCCTTCCTCCTTGCTTTTCCTGCCCTGATTTATGTCCTATCTGCTCTGATCAGGTCTATGCCAGAGTCAAAGATGGAATTTTTTTCTCAGGTGGTAGGCAAAGGGCTAACTTTTCAGTGTTGTTCTGTGGCAAGAGAGAATGTCTTTTGAGGGGGTATTCATGCTTTTTCTGGATTTACAGACCATCCACAATCTTTCTGATATCCGTGTCTCTCTGCCACCAATCTGAAGGATTTCTCTCCTTATCACCACTCAACCAGAGTGGTGGTGGGAAGCCCCCAGGAACTCAAATCTCTTTCATAAAGCCTGCTGCCTAGATTTTTCCTTCTTGGCCAGAATCTCTATACTATTATGACTTACTTGATATAGGTTTCTAGGTGTGGAACTTTCTCTAGAATAGTAAAACTGGGTTTTTAGGGAGAGCTTAAATAGGGTTCTGCTGCTCCTCTGCCATTTTCCTCCATCAAGATGCCAAGATCAGCATTAAGGTTTGAGAATGGTAAAGTAACCTGTCATCTTTGCATCATGCCGCTTTTGTGGCATACACAAATGTACCTATGATGAAGGCGCTCCTCCTAGGAGGGAGAACTTTCACCAAGAGAGAAGCAGCTCTTCCAAGGGAGAAGCAGCCTCACCTAGGGTGAGGAAGGATCACAGAGAAGCATCTCCGCTGCAAGACAGTGAAGAAACAAAGCCTGCCATCCCAGACTTACTGTAATTTAAGCTGCAGTAATCAGGGCATATAGGCGTTACAAAACTCTTTATCTATGAATTTACAGTTGATAAACAACGACAATTGCACACTTCATAAAAGCTGTGTGTTTGAACTAATAGGAATGTCTCCGTTTTGTATTAGAATCAGCAAGAAATCACAAGATGCCAAAATTAAGGCACATTATGAGTCTTTATTGTCATCCTGAAATACTGGTGGCTAAACATGGTGATAGACTTCCCAATTTAGGCTCCAATAATCCAATTTAGTTCAGCTTTTATGCTTCCCACTTATAATGGCCAATAGTAATAGAGCACGTTGATCTAGGATGGCCCAGATGTGTGTAAGTTATGTAAGATGACCAATGAAATCAACTTTGGAAGCATCCTTTCCCTTACCAATTCGTTTTCCTGTTTAGTTCCATATTTTTTCACAGCATAGTTAGAGAATTCCTATGACCTCTGAATTGTTTGCATGAAAATAACAACTTTTTACCACAACCAGCTATAGACTCCCTTGTTGGAGAAAGAGAAGATTCAGGCCATTTCAATTCTGCAGGACCATTTTAGCTAAATAATCTACTTGGCTCTCAAGTGACAGATTTTTTTTTTTTTTTTTTTTGGCCAGTCCTGGGCCTTGAACCCAGGGCCTGAGCACTGTGCCTGGCTTCTTCCCGCTCAAGGCTAGCACTCTGCCACTTGAGCCACAGCGCTGCTTCTGGCCGTTTTCTGTATATGAGGTGCTGGGGAATCGAACCCAGGGCCTCGTGTATCCGAGGCAGGCACTCTTGCCACTAGGCTATATCCCCAGGCCCTCAAGTGACAGATTTTTTAAGTGGCCATTATAAGTGGCTAAGTGAATACTTTCACAGGTTTGTGTCCCCTTTTACATGTGCCTCAGATCCAACTGCCATTGACATGAGAACTCTCAGTCTCAGTAGTACTGATACACAGATTGGACTCTCTTCTACAGGAATTAGGAAGATGAAGGGTAGACTATACTCTGGAATTTAGAGTGGAGGCATGTTTTCACATAAGGGAGGAGGCACAACTGATTACCCCATTTATACAGACAAAACAAGTATGTTTAGTACTTTATAAAATGCTGTAAATCTATAATTAACTACAATTGTATTATTGAAAACTGAAGTGTAGTGGAAGAGCAGTCAAGTGACAGTAATCAAGTCCTAATTGATACTGACATATCCCAACTAGGGTCTAACCTCTCCTAGATTTCAAGGACCCAGGAGGAAGAGGTCGAGGTCTGTCTAAAACTTAGATTGATGTCTCCATATTCATGGTTCCCCTCAATGGAATTGAATGTTTTACATACCCAGCATGGGAAGAAATATATGAAATATGTGTGACTGATAGTTTTGTATCTTGACATATATATCTTATACAATATGTAATTTCATTTTATTGTAATTTTCGTATATATATAACTTTTATTAGTAACAAGCACATTCCCTCTATTTCCATCTATTTAAACCTCTTTTCCAACCTTTCCAGATGCTGTCAAGATGATGTCTCAGAAAAGGTAGCATAAGTCTTTATTTAAGGTCACTGTTTTACCCTGGCTTTGAGTATTTAAAGAACTCCCCAGTAATGTCATTTCTCAGTTTTTCTATTACTGGCTTATGGGATTACCAGATACTAGTGAAGTCCCCAAAAGAGTAATTAGATATGCAAAAGTCTTAGCTTTAAGGGTTCTTGAGAGCCCTGCAATTTTCATTCTGTTTCTTTTTCTTGAGCTGGAAATGATGTAGCATGTTGGAATGCCTTTGACCTTTGACCTTTAGTGCCACGGGGGTGATCAAGATGATAGTGTATGGTCCCTTCCAGGTTAGACTATGTCCCTGGGCAGCAAATTTTTGAGCTACATTGAATCTCTGGGATGGAAGGAATATACATGACTAGAGGAAGCAACTGGCAGCACATGAACAACCCCCTTGAGGATAGATTGATAGGTAGACTGCAAAGCCTGTAGGTATGTAGGCAAAGCATTTGTTATGGAGGTCTAATTTTAATTTCTCCTGAAATCTAAGAAGGGTGGGAGGTTATCTATCATACATGATTTTTTAATGTTGAAACCCCTTCCTTATATGGTGCATACCTCATCCTCAAGAAAGTAAGGGGGAGCAGAGTTGTCTATTTTGTGCCAGTTTAAAAAATACACACACACACACACACACACACACACACACACACACACATATAGTTTCTTTTAGAGTCCTACTGAATGTTCTTACTTGGTCAGAACTTTAGGGCCTGTAAGCACATTGTACTTCCAATTTATATTTGAGCCTTTATCAGATCCCATAGAGGTGTGTAAGCCAAATTGGGGCAATATCAACCATGGACTATCTTCCATTTTTACTACTATAGAGACTGTCTCTGTTATAGAATGTTAAGCCTCTACCAACCTGGACAAGGTATCTAGGTAAAATACAAAGCACTGTGCGCCTATTCCTATGCCTGAGCCTCATGATGCACTTATGCCTGCTGGTTTAGCTTGGTCCTTTTTATGCATGTGCCAGCTGATACAGGCCTCTTAGCATGCCTGAGCCCATTAGTGTCTGTGCTGGTACACACTGGACTCCTGGTGCTCACTGGCCTCTTGGTGTATGTGATAGTATTCCTGTTCCTGGTGCACATGTGACTGCTAATTCACCTTGAACTCTTGGTGTGCATGCTGCAGCCGGTACACATAGGGCTTTTGGTGTGCCTATCCCTAGTATTATGCATTTTGATAAATGTGGGTCTTGGGCTGCACATGTGCATTCTGTTGCATAGTGCATGTGTACATGCTGGTACACACATCCCTACTGGTGAACCTGATGGTAAACATGGGCCTCCTGGTACTTGTGCACCTATCTATACCTTAAACTATTGGTGCACCTGTCTATATTCAAGCCTTTTTTTTTTTTTTTTGGCCAGTCCTGGGCCTTGGACTCAGGGCCTGAGCACTGCCCCTGGCTTCTTCCCGCTCAACGCTAGCACTCTGCCACTTGAGCCACAGCGCCACTTCTGGCCGTTTTCTGTATATGTGGTGCTGGGGAATCGAACCTAGGGCCTCGTGTATCCGAGGCAGGCACTCTTGCCACTAGGCTATATCCCCAGCCCTATATTCAAGCCTTTTAATGTGTGTGTTTGTATGCCAGTGCCTGTAGGCCTGCTGGTGCATGCATGTATACTGATGAGTATGGACCTCCTGGTGTGTATCGGTGTGCTGCTGTGCATGTGCATGGTTATGGGATAATCGTTCTGATTCAAGTGGGCTTACATCTCATTTTACATTCTGTAGTCCTTTTCTCCCTCCCTCTCTCTCTCTCTCAGTGCGTGTGTGTGTGTGTGTGTGTGTGTGTGTGTGTGTGTGTGTGTTGGTGTTACAATACTGTTTAGTTTTTCTCTGGAAACTGCATTGATAAACCCATGCTGTGGCATATTTCTAAGGTCTACAATGTGGAGGCCAGACTCACAAGGTAGAGCATGTTAGCATATCAATTCCTATTTTTGGTTGACTCCTCCATCCTAGGTCCTCTGTCCTTTCCCCCAAGTCAGGCCTGGCCACAATCGTCAAGTCCCAGGAAAACTATACTATCTTTGGCCCCCAGATGTGTCATCAAAATGCTGCTGCCACAATTCTCTGGTTCTGCCCCAGCCACATACTATTTCTAGTGACATTTCAGGGCTTGGATTTTCTTCATGGAGACTCAGTCTCCAATAGTGGGAAAAGCTTGGTGCTGAGTTCCAAGTCCAGCCCAGTAGGCCAAGGCCATATGCCAGTAAGCATAGGCCAGGGATCCAACAGTTGTGTTGCTACTGAACATGTTCAAGTCCCAGTAATTGAGTGATATCCCCTCTTACTGCTTATTCCCTCAGTCAGTTGACAGGAGTTCCTCTGGGGATTTCCATGAAAGCTCTAGTGTCAACTTCCTCACACTTATCAAGGGATGGGCCTTGTTTTTAAATTCCTCAGGAGTCTCCTTTAGGCTGTCTTTTCTATAATTTGGAGCCTTTAAAGCTTCTTCCTAACCTTAAGCCTCATAATTTTATATGCTAACGGAAGCAAATTGGATCCCTCCATGGGACATTGGACCTTGATCTTTTATAGGACCTATAGATACTTCTACATGTGCTCTAGCAAGTGAAGCCTACCTATGTGCAGGTGTTCTCTCTCTCTCTCTCTTTCTCTCTCCCTCTCTCTACCCATATCTTTAAAAAGGGGATTCTGCACACACCCCACCCAGGTTCTCTGTTAAGGCTAACCAACCTCGCTTATGATTTTCTTAACTAAGATTAACTATATTTATCTCCTCTGCAGTGAGTAACCTGACTTCTCAAAGCAAACTCAGTGCCTGTCTGCCTGTGTGCTTGTCTGCCTGTGTCACTGACACAGCACATGACTAAGGTTGGTAGATAATTAAATTGGCTATGATTTAAATCCTCCTGGCACCCACATGCCACCTGGAGCCTGGCTCATGGTCCTCCTGGAGTCTGGGCACTTGCTACGGCATAGTTACATTCTGTTGCATGTAGGCCTTCTTGGAGGCATGGGCATCCTATGGTGCAGGTGCTAAATAAAGACCTAATCCCTAATAATGTGTACAAGGCCTCTGTTTCACATGCATCCCTGCTGGTTCTATTTGGCCTCATGATGTGCATGTGCCAGATTGTGTGTGTGTGTGTGTGTGTGTGTTGGTGCATGTGCCACTGTGAGAACACATACTGGTAAATATGGGTCTCATGTATATGTGCACTTGGTTCAGGGTGTGCATGTGCCTGCATGTACTGGTAAATAGAAGCCTGTCTGGGTGCACCTAATCCTAAGCCAACTGTTGTGCCCGCTGGCACATCGGGGCCTTTGGTGTGCATGAGCATGCTGGTGCCTTAAAACCTGCTGGTACGTGCAGACATGCTGCATGCTGGTCCATGTGTTCCCCAGCCCACAGGGTTTGTCAACAGGAGCCCGAGGGGGAATTGACCTGAATGAGAGACAAACCAGACAGAAGAAAGGAGACCAAGACAGGATTCTGATCAAGGTCTCAAATTTTATTTTTACACAGCAGCTTATATAGCGATTAGCAAGGGGGTAACTGATGTGAGCAGGGCTGTTGGGCTGCTTTAAAGTCAAATGGTTGAATAAGGCAGTAGTTTGTTTGCAGCATCAAGGATTGTGTTTGATGCAAAAAGTCATGCAGTAACAATCTACCTAGAATTAGTAAGAAAGTTTCAAATGAAAGAACAAATCAATAAGAAGGAAGAGGAGGCTGGCAGGTCAAAGTTCTATCAGGTCACATGAGAAAGTGTATCAAGTAAAATCACAACAAACACCAAATATATATCCCTGAAGAGGAACTGGATTGAGGGATGCCTATGTTCATGCAAGTCTGGTCCACAGATGATGAAGGACTATTCTGGAAGATGCAGGACAAGAATTTGTTGGTGGGAACTTAACTACAAGATGTAGGGGGTGTCTAGATGCTGGTATACCTGTCCATTGAAGGCATGGGAATTCACCTGGTGGTTCAGTGTCATCTTTGATGGCACAGCATGTATCAGAAATGCTGAAATGGAGGGTTCAAGGAAGACCCTGACTCTTAGGAAGGTCAGCAAACTGAGGGTTCCCTTGGAAAGTGGCTCCTTGGTAACGAAGATCTGGAAGATGAAGGTATAGCTCCATCTGCTGCTGGCTTTCCAGGTGTTGTGTTATTATCCAATACAGAACCTGGTTTGTCTTTGCCCATGGTTGGACAGGTGTCTAGCCAGACTGTAATGGTGTCAGGCTGGACTACACTTGCTTTTTCATCCTGCTGATTGTCCCAGGGCTGAATACACATGGCATAGCACATTTCTTGACAGTATTGGGTCCTCAGTAGGCACTGAAAGAAGCTGGATGAATTAGCATCCACCAAGTCTTCACTGGGCTTCAGGCTATAGAATACTTCATTTGTGACTCTTCTCATGTGTCACCAAGGACAGGACACAATGGGCAAGACATCTCTTCAGCCAGATACTAGCAGCTCAAATCAGAAAGGCCCAGCCATCTCCCCTTTGGCCTTGTTACATTAGCAGAGGGACTTCAACACAGTCTCCTTACTAATGGATCTGGGTTAGATTCTACACAGGGGTGCCTGTGAAGTATCCGTTGGAGAGCCAAAATAAAGTATTTGGATTCTCTCAGTATTCAGACACTGAGGCTGGTACTGAGTGACCTGCTTTCTTTGCCTCATGTAATGGTAGAGATGGCCAGGTTGCCAGACTATAGGTGCAGCCAGAGAGTTAGCAACACAGGAGAGCTCTGAGTCTAGAAATGGGGCTTTGGAATGCACCAAGTAATTATGTGACACAGGGCAGCATCCCATCAAGGTTTAGGGAGATGAGTCCACTATTCTGAGGATGTGATGACTGAGCCATAGCAAACATTGCCTTTGTCTGGATTGTCCTAGTTGGGTCTGCCTTATGCCCAGGTAGCTATTCAGGTAATGGCCCTGGGGGCTGTCCCACAAATAGCATCACTTGGTGAACCTTGACTGTGCAGAGGAGCATATTCTGTCCAAAAATTGAAATATGGCCTTATATGTGCCCAGGTATATAGCCAGATGGGTGTCCAGGTAGTTGTCTATGTGCAATTTTCAGTTGGACTGACTTATCCTTAGTGGGCAGAATTTGCATACCTAGGGTAGTGGCTTCATTTTCAGCATGCCCAGGTAGCTGTGCAGGTGACATTTATGTTGCTGCCTATAAAAGAGTGCAATGTGATAGATATTCCAGAGTCTTGTGGCTGTGAGATCACCAATTTCTATTGAGGAAATATCTCCTGAAATCATGAATGACACCATACAAGAAACTTGCAGGGCTCCAGAGAAGATTTCAGGACAAAAATCGAGGGTGTGGTATGCAGGGCACATGCAGGATGCAAGGCAGATGGGATCCTCTGTCCTTTGTTGTCCAAGCCCAGCCCCTTCCCTCTGGATATGTGAGGAACATAATGGAGAGTAAGAGAAAACAGAATACCCCATGCTGCAACAAAAGTAGAGTGGAATGCTCTATTACATGCACAAAATAAAATATCTGCTGCAAATCCACATGCACAATAAGGCCCACTTCCATAAGCTTGATTATTCATGCCAGCATGCGGGTATGAACCACGAGGCTGAAATGTACCATCAAATCCAGGAGCCCCAGTACATAGACACCAGAAGGCCCACACCCCTAGGAAACTCATGTGGACCAGGAAGCACATACTAACTATAAGGCTTGTGTGAACACCAGGAGGACATGCGCACCAAGGCACTTCTGTCCCAGCAAGGCACTTCTGTCCCAGCAATCTCGTGTGAGCTAAGATGTGCAGGGCCATCAATCATTTTGTGCATCAACATGGGCCTGTCTAAATGAATTGGCATATGTACCACAATGCACATGCTCAGCAGTAGGCTGAGTTGTACCAGCAGGTGCTCAGCTCCAGAAATATATGGAAGACAGCAGGCTCAAAACCACACATGACATCTGTTCAACAAGAGAACTATGTGCTTAAGCAGGAACATGCACATTAGAAGGCTCACAAGCAACAGCAGACCCAAGGACTCAAGAGGGAGCATGCAAAACAGGTGACTCCCATGCACCAGAAGCACAGGATTAATAGGCATGTACACAGAAAGAGGCCTGGCTGGTACACATGCACCAGGAATCACATGCTTCCTACTCAGGAAATACCCTACCAGTCAAAGCATGCACAGAGGTGCCCTATATGCACCAGCTGCTGCCTCTGTCTGAATGTTCGGGAGAACGAGCACAGCCTTTCATGAATGCTCATGCACATATGCGAGCATGAGCACATAGAACATGTAGGCATACCAGCTCTACCACACACACAATGGCCTGCACACAATTAGAAAAGAAGTGAAAACTTTTTAGGTCAAGAGAGTGCCCGGCAAAATTTGTTGGACTCTGCTCATTGGTGCTTTGGAATTCTGGCCTCTACTCTCCAGACACACAGAATAGTGTGGGTTTGAATGTGACTATTAGTGCCTCAATCCTAAGCAAAAAGACAACTGGCCTGCTCCAGTAACTAAATACAAATATAAATTAAAGGGTAATATAACTAAAATACAAGATGGATGTCTACTATCCCCAGAAACTACATTCACACCAAGCCACCAATGCATCCACCAGGATGCCCACACAAGAAGTATCCCTGCATGTACAGACAGGCCTATGGATACCAGCATGTGCTCATGCACCTTAAGGATCCAATGCACCAGCAGGTTCATCATTAGCGCATGAGTAAGTGTATGCACTCTAGGCCCATGTTCACCATCACACCCAGTGGGACAAGCATGTGTACCACCAGACAAATACCATGCAGTGGACCACAAATACATACAAGAAGGTCTAGATTAAACAGGATACAGACCAGTAGGGTCACATGCACCAAGGGTCCTATGCCATGTAGATCATCCATATGAACATTCCAAAATGAATCAGCAAGAGCATGCAAACCAGAGGTCTAATGTATCCTAGTGGGCACCTGGTCTTTACTTGGTACTTGTACAACAGGATTCCCATGCTTCCCAGCATAGGCACAGATACATACAGGCACTATGCATCAACAGGTTCACAGAGGTCCATGAGCCTGAGCAGGAAGATGGGCTCCATGAGTGCTAACAGGCTCACTTGCACCAATCAGCTCATGTACAGCTTGAAGTGCATATACACCAGTCTGCCCACAGTATGCATGTCCATGTGCATCAGTATATCTATGTGCTCCAGCAGGCCCATGTACACAATGACACAAGCACACCTAGAAAGGAAGCCCATGGAATGTAGGCCAATCCTCTGAGGTGTGGGATGTGTGAGATCCTGTGCCCTGCAGTGTTGGGAAGGCCAAGAAACTTTTCTGTAGACAGTGGAACAACAAGGGGGCAACTTGAATTCAAAACTTCTGTGCAAAAAAATAAACAAGGCTGCACCAACAACAAATACATACACACAGAGTAAAAAGATACAAGAAATAAATCAGATGGGAACCCATTTGCACCAGAAAAGAAATCCCGCCAGCATGCACATGCACATGAGCATGCTGGTGTACACCAGGATGTCCACACTCACCAGCATGCCTGAATGCACTAGGAGGCCCATAAGTACCAACACATGCATGCATACATGTACCAAAATGGACACACAACCTAGAAAGCCAAGACACACCAAAGGCACACAAGTTGTAGCATGTCCACCAGTAGGGGAATGTGCACTAGAATGGTCACCAATGGTACCTCAAGCTCTAGCATGTGCACCTGGATGCCCTCTAGCACTTGAGAGTAGGGATATGTGAAGTAGCAGGCTGGTGAATATTAGCTAGCTAATATGAACCAAGGGCCAAGGAGTATCAGCAGGCATACATGCACTAAGAATCTCTGGCACAGTCCAAAAATGGCTTTTATCTAGCACATTCACAGTAAGATGCTAGGGTGCTGTAGTTGATATGTGGTCTAGCAGGGTATGTGAAACTAGAAACCCACACACATGGCAGGAGAACAAGGAGGCCTATGTGCAACAGCAGACACACAGGTACCACACACCGGGACCCACATGGGCACAAGGATGCCCACATGTACCAACAACTACATGCATTCCAGGAGACCCCTGAACAACAGCTTTCCCTTCCACCTACATGCCCACAAGCTACATTATGCATACACACACAATTGATTTCATGAGCACAAAGACATAGCCTCTCTTGGAGAGGCAATTCTAGGCATTGAAGTGTCCTAAACCAGCTGACACTGCTCAGATCACAGAGAATACAAGACCTTAAAAATTATGTGAAGTGAAGCAAGTGAGGCCCAGATAGAGAAAGGATACACAGTTTTCCTTTATATAGTGAAGTTAGAGTAAGTCATCAACTTATAAGTAAAAATAATGGGTACTATGCAAAACAACACAAGTGTATTAAATAAAATACAGTAAATTTAAGTGAACACTTAAGCAGTATAGATCCCTAGAAAGGAGAAGACAAAATTCTACCAAACACCAGTAAAAGAGTACTTGAGAATGGTGAGTCAAGTACAACAGGCTGGAATTGGATGGTATGGGTAAGGTTGGGGTTCCCAACCAAGTTTTCCTATATAACAATTATGAATATACTAAGAACAACATATTGTCATAAAATAAGTAGCAATACTTTACAAAATACACTGGAAATTTTGAGGAAGCAATCTTTCTCCAAATTAAGTCTTTGTATGAGGCAGAAGTGGGCTGCTATGGGACACAGCTAATGTATGGAATCAACAAGGTACAGATCTACAATAATTATGAAGACACAATAAAAATGTCTTCCTATAAAATAAAACTAATATTTGAACACACAGAAGTTAGAGTATGCAATCTTCCTACAAGTCTGATGGTTAAATGAATCAGGGTTTGACACCATCAAGGTATTTATGTACTATATTTATATACAGGTATGTATAACTATCTATAATATAAATAAATATACATATACATAATCTATCAATATAAACTATACATATAAAACTATTCATATACAAGTAGAAATAAAATATCCATACAAATGGCTAACAAATTTTTATGTTTGCAAAATAGGAAACCCAGGAGATTCAACTGTGCTAGAGGGAAGGTACATGAATGAGGGAGGAGTAGCGTGGCAGAGTCAAGGCTAGCAGGTGATATAAGCCAAGTATTATCATATAAAATAGCAGTAAACATCAAGTATGTAGTCCCAGTAGGAGGAAAAGTGAGAGAAGTCAACCGCTGTTCCTGCAAATCAGGTTTAGATATAAGGCAGGACTATTCTTGAAGACTAAAGGACAGGATTTTCTATCAGCCTCTTCTTTTCATTATGGGTTCTATGGAGGGAGAAGTGGGGATACCTGGATAGGTATAGCTTATTCACTGAAGTTGAGGAATCACCTAGTAGCTCAGTATGTTTTGTTATAGCAGAGATCTGGGGCCTTTACAGCAGGGTCCTCAGGGAAATCCCTGACTCTTAGGAGCCAGGGGAATCTCCCTATAAACTGGCTCCTGGGTATTCTTGGGAGGTGATGTGGAGCCCTGCCCTTTAGGTACATCTGCATCTGCTTCTACCCCTCCAGCTGATGCTTCTACATCAGGACATGATGCAGCTTTGCTTATGTTGCTTGAGAGGCAGGCAACTATAAGGACTTCTGGCAAGCTGAAGCACACTTCCTTCTTCCTCAAGATGAATGGCCTTGTTGGGCACAAAAGGCCAAGCAGTTCTATTTGCAGCTACCAGCTTGAATGCAGATGGCCTGGGCTCTGGTTTCTGCTTGGGAACCAGAAGCTAATCCCTGAGTGGCCCATCTATCTTCTTTTTCCTTGTGTTTCCTCGTGTTACATTGCTTGAGCACCTTTGATGTTGCCTTCCTAATACAGGCAGCTGACTTCTTCCTCACAGCTGTTCCATATAAATGGCTCTTGGCAGAGTAGTGAGGATGGAATTGGGCTCTCCTTTGGCTCAAGTATTGGCTGACAATCCATGCTTGATATTATACTAAAGATTTTCAGTCTACTAGGGCCAGTGCACAGCCAGAAAAGCAGCAATGAGCAGGGTACCCTGGGGAGGACCAGTTGCTCTGAATGTTCACATTATGTCCCATTAGCCAGGTGGTAGGATAGCAGATGACATGTTCCCAGTATTTTTACACCAATTACAGCACAAGCACTACAGTATAAAGCGTGGAGAAAAACTGAAGTGAACTCCTCCCCTCCCCTAGTGCTGACAGTAGTTGTAGAAGTTCATACCCAAGCAGACAACCCAACTGCTGAAGCAGGTAAGAGGGAAGACAGGACTGGAACTCCATTAAAAGGTGGGAGTGGTCATTCTATCACATATAGGGATGCAAAATAGGCCAGCCTGTAGAAGGTCCACAGCTACTGGCTTTGCTAGGAGACTTGACCTTTGCCTGTTAGTATCCCACATGCCAGGTGCAAGTTTGGTACTGAGCAGGCTGGAATTGAATGCTATGTGTAAAAAAGCTGCCCATTACCTGTGAGGCTGTTCCTGATTTACAACTTTCTCTAACATGCCTGAGACATCTTCGATTTTAGGTCATAGAATTTCTCCATGGGAATAAAATGAATAGAGTATTAGTCATATTGTCCTTAATAATAGGCTAGAAGTACTTTTATTCAAAATTTGGCAAATTATGTGAAGCTACTAACTCCTATTATTTCAATATGTATTTATTTTTCCATAGCTATACTGTACGCACAAATAACTGTAATTACCAGTGAAAGTTCTTGATTCTCCTAAGAAATTATTCTCCTGTGAAAAACTTTGACTCTTCCTCTCTCCACCATCAGCCATAAAAAGGGATTGGATGGTGGAAAGTATTTAGGATAAAGAAAGACAAGGCAAAGGCCTCATCTCTAAAATATATGCAGAACTAAAAAAAATTACCTTCTTCCAAAACAAAACCGCAAAGAACCAATAGCTCCCTCATCAAGTGGGCTAAAGACTTAGAAAGAGACTTCTCTGATGAGGAAATGAGAATGGCCAGAGACATATGAAAAAGTGCTCTACATCACTGGCCATAAAAGAAATGCAAATCAAAACAACATTGAGATTCCATCTCACCCCAGTAAGAATGTCATATATCAAGAAAACTAGCAATAACAATTGTTGGAGGGGATGTGGACAAAAGGGAACCCTATTTCATTGTTGGTGGGAATGTAAACTGGTTCAGCCACTCTGGCAAGCAGAATGGAGATTCCTCAGAAGGCTAAATATAGAACTCCCCTATGACCCAGCAGCCCCACTTTTGGGTATCTATCCAAAAGACCACAAACAAAATCACAGTAATGCCACCAGCACAACAATGTTCATCGCAGCACAATTTGTCATAGCTAGAATCTGGAACCAATCCAGATGCCCCTCAGTAGACGAATGGATCAGGAAAATGTGGTACATATACACAATGGAATTTTATGTCTCTATCAGAAAGGATGACATTGTCCCATTTGTAAGGAAATGGAAGGACTTGGAAAAAATTATACTAAGTGAAGTGAGCCAGATCCAAAGAAACATGGACTCTATGGTCTCCCTTATTGGGAATAATTAGTACAGGTTTAGACAAGTCATAGCAGAGCATCACAAGAGGCCAATAGCTATACACTTATGAACACATAAGATGATGCTAAATGAAATTAACTCCGTGTTATGGAGACAATTGTTATATCATAGTTGTAACTACTTTCAATGTCCCATCTGTATCTGTAGCTTCTATTATTGATGATGTTCTTGTATCACCTTCCTGTGGTTGTACCTACACTATCTCTGTAATCTTATTTGAGTATATTGGAAACCATGTATACTGATATTGGAACTAGGAAATTGAAAGGGAATACCAAAATTGAGAGACACAGGGTAAAAAAAGACAACTACAAAAGAAATACTTGCAAAACTGTTTGGTGTAAGTGAACTGAACACCTCAGGGGGGGAAAGGTAAAGGGAGAGGGGAGAGGGGGGTAAGAGGGACAAGGTAACAAACAGTACAAGAAATGTATCCAATGCCTAAAGTATGAAACTGTAACCTCTCTGTATACCAGTTTGATAATAAAAATGTGAAAAAAAATATCCATACCATTCAAACTCTAAACAGGATTATTCTGTTACAAAAAATTCTCCCTTAGGAAAGGCAAAAGAAGGAAACAGAAACAATGAGGAAACTCTTGCTGTACAGCTGCAGCTGTGTAGCCATAGCTCCAGAACCCACAGCATCCCAGGCAATGTGGGTAGACCTAGAAAAACAGACATGAAAGGCCATTAATCAAACTTTAAACAGAATAAAGAAATGTAAAGAAAGCATGAAGCATTGGACCGTGGAAACCAAGGAAGGTAATCAGGAAGAATCCCAGAATTAGCAAGTGGACCCTATTTACCACTACTATCACCACCTCAGAATACCCCTGAGTGTCCAAGAACCTGGGACCCCGCTGCCACTGCCACAGAGAGTCCATGCTACTGAGCCCCTGCACCAAAACCCCCACGGACTAAGAATCAGTGCCACCGCTGAACCTACTGCCACGCATGGACCACCACTGAAATTCCACAAGCCCATGGGCCCTCTGTTACACGAGTACTGCGTGGGCTCCCAACTGATAGCACACTGTTACAGCCACTCGGAAGGATACCCCCTCAACAGGCCTCCATTGGCCTGCTCAACACCACCTCACAAAACCTGTGAGTATTCCATCGAGGACTCTTTCCATTAGTAACCACCTCTCTGTGGCAACCCAAAGTTCCCTTGCCCAAATCTTTGCCTGAAAGGGACAGATCCTATCTGAAGAAAGCAAAGACTCAAACTCTTTTCCTAAACCTTGCTTGGATACCTTGGAAAAGACTCTTGGGACACTGCTTCATCCCTTCTCCAGCAAACTATAAATCCCAACTCTACCCGACTTCCTCCAATCTTCCACAATCAGGCCTAAGAGTGGGATTCTAGGTAACAGGACACTCCCATGTCAAGCGGGTATCTGAATCTAACCAGGCCACAAGGAAGCAGGTCACTGCTAGTTTATGAAAGCCTCATCAAGAGAGAGAACACAGGACAGCTGAAAGGAACTGTGAAGGTGTGAGCCTTGACTCCAACCCTCAGGGCTGCAAGTACTTTTGAACAGAGAAGTGTACCTTTTGAATAGAGAAGTGTTCCTTTCACCTTTATGGCCTGGAGATTTATCTTAAGGAGCATGGTAGACAAAGATTGATTGAAATAGAATGAGCAAAGATGTATACTGTCCGCACTTCTCAGTGCAGTGGGTCCTAGGGCAGCATTATGCAAGCATGTGACAAATATAGAAGGTGGAATAAACAGAATTGTGTCATCAGCCTTTTCTGTCTCCTTCATTATCATGCCTCTGCCCCTCAAAGCCCCTCATGGTGCTGCAGGTGGACTGCACCTGAAGGAGGGTCCCAGGCAATTACTGGAAGGATGTTTCAAGCACAGAAGTAGGCAGGAAAGTGGACCTCGAAGTGCAGTAGTGGGAACGAGAAAGGAGACTTATCATAGGGGCAAAACAAAACAAAGACTGTTTCTCATGGCCCTCAAAGTCCTTCTATGGCAAAAAGGCTGCAAGATTAGTTCAAAGGTGATACAGGAATTTTTTGAGCTTATAGAGAATCTATGCCCCTGGAACTGTGGGCTTGGCCATATGGCAAAAGGCAGGCCAAGAATGAAAGAATCAGATAAAAATTAGAGAAAAACAAGCTATCCCCCCTCAAATATTTTCTGTTTGGAACATGATTCTAGAGAGTCCAAATCACCAGATTGAATTGTTTGTATAAAATCACTGTCTGAGCAGAAACATAACCCTCCTCTGTATCATATGAGGAGGGAGAAGGCTGTCCATCTGAGTGTGAGAGTGTTAAAAGTGTGAATCTTTTGATATTCACTATAAAGAAGGCAAAGATTCTTCAAGACATGGCACTACCCTATGGTTGGCCATGTGAGAGCCACCTTCCCTGTGATAAAGGAAGAAAGAAATTATTACCCTATCTTAATTCAAACTCCTCCACCTATGTCTATAGTCCAAAAGACTATTGACTTCAAAGAAGGGGAAGAGGGATTTCCAACTTTTTCCTGTCTTACACTAAAGAGGCAACTGACAGTATGGTATTGTAAATTTTAAGGAATTGAAAGAAATCAAGACTTCCACTCAACATGGGGCAACTGTTCCTTTTACTTTAACCCCGATATATGATTTGGACCAACAGGCATTGTGCCCAAGGGATTGAAAGACAATTGCTCAGTCCTGCTTCAATAGGGAGGATTGTCTGTTATGGAAGTCATAATGGATGGAAAGATTTGACCAGGTGGCAAAATATAATAATCCCACCAACATCCCTGTATCATATGACTTGCTGGTGGGTTCAGGTGAATATTCTGATGTTCAGCAGCAGGTCAATTATCCTGAAGTTGCTTATGAGCAAACTGATGAATGAGCAAACCAAAGCCTGGAGGAAGATTCCTACTTTGGAGGCCAGGACTGAGGATTTGTCTAAGATCAGACAGTTGCCAAATGAAGCTTATCAGTGCTTGGTCTCCTACTTGTTAAGGCTGCTAGCCACATTGAAGTTGATGATGTAGGTGGTACAGTCCTTGTTGGACAACTAGCTTTAAAAAAATTACTTATTTATTGTCAAAGTGATGTACTGAGGGGTTGTAGTTTCATAAGTTAGGCCATGGGTATATTTCTTGTACTATTTGTTACCTCCTCCCTCATTCCCCCTTTCCCCTACCCCATTTCCCTCTCCCCTGGGAGTTGTTCAGTTGGTTTAAACCAAATAGTTTTGCAAGTATTGTGTTTGGAGTCATTTGTCTTTTTATCCATTGTCTCTCAATTTTGATATTCCCTTTCACTTCCCTAGTTCTAATACCAGTATATACAGTATCCAGAGTACTCAGATGAGATCAAGTGATAGGATAGGGACAACCACAGGAAGGGAATATAAGAGGATCATCAAGAAAAGAAGCTACCATTTCAAATGACATGTTGAAAGTAATTACAACAGTGATATAACAGTCATTTCCATAACATGGAGTTTATTTCACTTAACATCATATGTGTTCATAAGGGCATAGCTATTAGGCTCTTGTGATCCTCTGCTGTGACTAGCCTAAATTTGTGCTAATTATTCTCTACGAGGGAAACCATAGAGTCCATGTTTCTTTGGGTCTGGCTCACTTCACTTAGTATAATTTTTTCCAAGTCTTTCCATTTTCTTAAGAATGGGGCAATGTCATTATTTCTGATAGAGGCATAAAATTCCATTGTGTATATGTACCACATTTTCCTGATCCATTCATCTACTGAGGGGCATCTGGGTTGGTTCCATATTTTAGCAATGACAAATTGTGCTGCGATGAACCTTGTTGTGCTGGTGGCATTAGTGTGTTCTTGTTATAGTCTATTGGGTAGGTGCCCAAAAGAAGGGTTGCTGAGTCATGGGGGAGCTCCATGTTTAGCCTTCTGAGGAATCTCCATTCTGCTTTCCAGAGTGGCTGAGCCAGTTTACATTCCCACCAACAATGAAGTAGGGTTCCCTTTTGGCCACATCCCCTCCCACATTTGTTATTGTTAGTTTTATCAAAGATTAAGTAGGCATAGTTCTGCGGGTTCATTTCTGGGTCTTCAGTTCTGTTCCATTGGTCTTCAGGCCTGTTCCTCTCCCAAGATGTTTTTTTTTATTACTATAGCTTTGTAATACTGTTTGAAGTTTGGTATTGTAATTCCTCCAGTACTGTGCTTTCTGCTTAGAATTGTTTTTTCTATTCAGGGTCTTTTATTGTTCCATATGAATTTCTGGATTGTTTCCTCTACTTCACTAAAAAATGGTGTTGGGATATTACTGAGTATTGTATTGAATTTGTAGATAGTCTTTGGCAATATTGCCATTTTGACAATATTAATCCTCCCAATTCAGGAGCATGGGAGGTTTTGTCATTTCCTTAATTCTGCCTGAATTTCATTTTTCATATTTTTAAAGTTCTCATCTTAGAGGTCTCTCACTTCTTTGGTTAAGGTATTTTATGTTTTTTGAGGCTATTGCAAAAGGAGTTTCTTTCTTGATCTAGGCCTCAGTGTTCAGGTCATTGGCATATAGAAAAGCCATTGATTTTTCTGGGTTTATTTTATATCCTGCTACTTTGCCAAAGTTTGGATCAGCTCTAGTAGCTTGGGAGTAGAGTCTATGGGGTTATTTAGGTATAGAATCATGTCATCTGCAAAGAGAGAAAGTTTAACTTCATATTTTACTATTTGTATCCCCTCTATGTTTTCTTCTTGCCTAATTGCTCTGGCGAGGAATTCTAGTACTATGTTGAAGAGGAGAGGAGAGAGCAGACATCTCTGTCTTGCTCCTGATTTTAAAGGAAATGGCTTTAGCTTTTCACTTGTTAGAATTATGCTTGCTGTTGGTCTGTAATAGACTGCCTTTATTGTATTCAGGAATGTTCCTTGGAATCCCAGTTTTTCCAGGGTTTTTTTTTTTATCATAAATGTGTGCTCAATTTTATCAAATACCTTTTTCACATTTAGAGATATAACCATGTGATTCTTTACCTTGCTCCAGTTGATGTGGTGGATTACATTAATTGACTTGAGTATACTGAACCAACTTTGAATCCCTGGGATGAATCCAGTTTGAAATGATGTATCAGTTTTTGATGACATGTTGGAATCAAATGTCCTGAATTTTTGCATCAATGTTCATCAGGGAAATTGGTCTATAGTTCTCTTTCTGTGATGAGTCCCTGCCTGGTTTTGAGATGAGGGTTATACTGGATTCATAGAATGTGATTGGTAGCAAAATTTCTCTTTAAATTTCATTGAAAAGTTTGAGAAATATTGGTGTGAGTTCTGTTTTAAAACTTGTAGAATTCTGCTGTGAATCCATCTGCACCTGGATTTTCTTGGGTTGGGAGATCTCTTATTGCAGTTTCTACTTCAATGCTGGGTATGGGTCTATTTAGAAGATTTAAATATTCATGGTTCCATTTGGGGACATCAATTTTTGCTAGGAAATCATCCATTTCTTCCAGGTTCTCAAATTTGTTGGCATAAAGATTTGAAAGATAGTCCCTTATTGTGTTCTGAATTTTGGTTGTTTTTGTGGTAATGTTACCTGTTTCATTTCTGATCTTGTTTATTTGGGTGTGCTGCCTTCATTTTTTGGTCAGATTTTCTAGGGGTCTGTCTATCTTGTTAAATTTTTCAAAGAACCAACTCTTTGTTTTGTTGATTCTTTCAATTTATTTTTACTCTAAATCATTTTATTCTGATTTGATTTTAATTATTTTCTTCTTTCTATTGGTTGTGTTTTTGGCTTGTTGTTCTCTTTTGAATTGTTTAAGGTGCTTCTTTAAGTAGTTGAATTGCTGTTTCTCCAGTTTGTTGGTGTAGGCACTCAAAGATATAAATTTTTCTCTGAGTACTTCCTTTGCTGTGTCCCAAAGGAGCTGGTACTTTGTGTGCACATCTTGGTTTATTTCCATAAACATTTGAATTTCTGTTCTAATTTCTTCACTGACCCACTGATGGTTCAGCAACATGTTGTTTAGTCTCCATGAATTGTAGGATTTTCTGTGGTGGCTGTTTTAGTTGAGCTCTAGTTTTATTCCATTGTGGTCTGAGAGAATGTAGGGAATGATTTTGATATTTCTGAATATGTACAGATTTTCTTTGTGCCCTACGATGTGATCTATTTTGGAGAATGTTCCATGTGCTTCTGAAAAGAATGTGTATTCCGGTGTTGCTGGAAGGAATATTCTGTAGATGTTGGTTAAGTCTATTTGGTCTATGCAGTTGTTTATTTCTGAGGTTTCTTGCTCAGTTTTTGGCATATTGATCTGTACAGAGATGACAGTGGAGTGTTAATGTCTCCAACTATCAATGTGTTTGGGTCTATGAGTGCTTTTAGAGTCAGTAGTGTTTGTTTGATGAAGTTGGGTGCTCTTTTATTTGTGGCATAGATATTTAGGATGGTTACATCCTCCTGTAGGAGAGATCCTTTTATTAGTATGTAGTAACCTTCTTTGTCTTTTTGTACTGTTTTTAATTTGAAGTCAATTTTATCTGATACTAGGATAGCAACTTCAGCCTGCTTATGGGGGCCATTTGCTTGGAAGATTTTATTTGAGCCTTTCACTTTTAGAAGATGTTTGCTTTTGCTGGATAGATGTGTCTCTTGGAGGCAGCAGAAAGATAGATCTTGATTTTTGATCCAATTTATGAGTCTATGTTGGAGAATTAAGTACATTAATGTTGAGAGTTAGGATTGAGAGATGATCATTTGTTCCTTTCATTATAACTGTCTTGTTAAAAGCTGTGTCTTCCCAATTCTTTATCTAATATTCTGGCTTTCTATTTAGGGTTCATTTCTCTGTATTGTGTTCTTGATTGTGTTCCATGTGTAGTATATCCTTGAAGATTTTCTGTAAAGCTGGTTTGGTGGACCTGCCGGGCCAGCCGGCAGGGGAACAGAAATCCTGACTGAGGGGCGGCAGGGATACGGAAAAGGAAAAATAAGGCAAGAGAAAAAAGACAAGAGACAAAGATGGGGTACGGGAGGTCTACAGCCGTAAGGTTGAACCTCAAGACTGCAGCCCCGTTTATTCTTAACATCCAGCTTTTATGCAGTTTGGGAACCAGGGAAAGGCATAGGGTTACCAAAGTTTAAGAAAATAAGAAAGCTTTTAGGTCGGTAAATAACAGGAGGCAATAAAACAAGACAAGGCTGAATGGTAAACATAAACCAGGCGCCTATGGACACAGTAAAACATCTTGGTAAGTGCTGGCTGTCAATTAAGCCAAATCTTACCACATTCCTTGTGATAACAGCACAGCCAGAGGTCAGGATGAGCTTAGCTGCTAGCTCGGCTCCCGACAGTTCCCCCGTCTTTTTATTAAAAGAAGCGAACCCGCCTGTCTTAGGTGGGGTGGGTGCCCCAGCCCGCCTTACCCGTCTTGGGGAACAACTTCAGAGCAGTGCTGAAGGCCCTGTCTTAGGTCGGTCTAAGGCTGGCACCGCCTCATACCCGTCTCTGGCTGCGGTTCCTCTCGGGGGAAATTCATTTACTTGGAGCTTGACCTTATGCAGCTGGCTGGCTAAACTCATGAAAGAGTTTTGCAATATGCGTACAATGCAAGGAAGACATAGGCAAGCCATCAGCAAAAGTATCCCTGGGCCGAGCAATGTCATTAGCAGCCCCTTAACGTTAGTTAAGGAAGGGACATACTGTTGAAGTTGTTCAAACAGTTCTTTTGCTGTTTCTGCCACTTTTAGAGTCCAAAGGCGGAGCTTGTTCTAGTCCGGCTATTTGTCTATGGAGTTGAAAGAGACCTAAGGACAAGTTATTATGGTGCCAAATACCATTTAGATGTGCTACAACTTGTTCCCAAGAATAGCTCGACCCATTATACTTATGGAGGGTCACACAAATAAAGTCAAACCCAGCATGACAGCGCACCCGTTGCAAAGTTTGTAAGGCACGAATTTGTTCTCCCAGAGACAACACAGATTCATACAATGCTTCTAATTTTTGTTCTACCTTCTCATCAATCCTGCCTTGAAAGTGCAGGGCTTGCGTGGTATTATGAGCAAGCTGATTAACATAGTGAGCTGTCTGCACATTTTGTGTTAGAGCCACAGTGGCCGCTGCAGCAGAGGCAGCTAAGGAAATAAAGGCTACAATGCCTGCTATTAGTAGCCCTACAAATCGTCTAGGGCACATAAGCTCTTTTAAATGTTTTAACACTTGAATACCTGTTTCTTCATACCAAGCTTCAGATAAGTTTACAGGAAGCATAACAAATGGTGGTTGCTTAATAACAATTGCAGAATCAGTAAGGCCACTATACAAGCAATTTGTAAAAGAACAGTTAGTGCAAGTAACATTGAAATACATGGCTCCTATAGAAATATTAAAAGGTCCATACATAATAGCATAAGGGGGTGTTACACAACTCATAATATTTTTAAAGAAGTAGAAGTGGGCCAGGAGATATTATTCAGAGCAGCCACTAACATCCAGACATGACGTTGAGGGCGCCCATTCATCCACCACAGACCTGGGTTGTACTTGTTGGTGAGATTAGCTCCGGACCAGTCTGTCAGCTGAGAATTAGTTCCTGAAATATTGGTTATAAAAGGGTGATCATGTCTACACTTTATGGGGTGCAGTTCTCCCGTGGATTCTACAATTTGAGAGGAGTTGATGCAGCGAGGTATCATGAAGGATGAGGTAGAATTGGCACTTACAGGGAACCCAGTAGGCAATGAAGTCATTTGTATACTATACACTTGACTTTTATCAGGAATCCAAATTCTATAGTTTATGGATTGCATCACAGTACAGCCTGGAATATAACTGTTGGAGTCAGTTGTAAAGCATAAAGGGGTTCCAATGCCAGAAGCTGCAAAATCTCCCATTTTAACGTGTTGGACAAAAGGGTCTGGAGCTGTACCGTCCGCTGATCTGTTGACATGGACGAACACCTCAGCTTCCTCCCAGGTCCCAGGGTGCACAATCGGTGGATCTGGCACATAAGCCCAGTGGGTCAGCGCTTGTACTGTTCTGATGAGTTTCCACAATCCGAACACAACGCTCAGGTAGCCAGCGGGCATCATTTTTCATCCTGTGAAAAAACACAGACATGTCCTCGACCCCATGTCAATACCGGATCGGGCCCGTGCCAAGCACTCGTTAAAGGATCTTTCCACTTAACTTGAGCAAAAGCTCTTTGCTCTCTCTTTTCCAGAACCGCTGTGCTGCGGAGTGGCCATTGCAATCCAAATTTAAAAAATTTAGTACGAATAAAGCATGAGAAAGTATATTAACAGGAGAGAAGGGGTATAGTTCCCCCCCTTTTAATTTAGAAATTTGGTGTTTTAACAAACCGTTGGCCCGTTCGACAATTCCTTGACCATGAGGATTATAGGGGATTCCTGTAGAGTGAACAATTTGGTAAGATTTGCAAAAAGTTTGAAAAGCTCGTCCAACATATCCCGGACCATTATCAGTTTTAATATGTTTAGGAAGTCCCATAGTAGCAAAGCAGCATAAGGCACGGGAGATACAATGTTTGCCAGCTTCCCCGCTAAGAGGAGTAGCTATAATAAAATTAGAGTAAGTGTCTATTGTAACATGGACAAAGCGGAGCCGTCCAAAAGAGGGACGTGGGTAACATCCATTTGCCACACATGGTTAGCCACTAAGCCTCGAAGATTAATCCCATTGGAGGGCACAGGCAGGAAGGTAGCACAGTTGGGACAAGTTTTTACAATTTGACGAGCTGCCTCACGAGTAATATGAAATTGCTGACGTAAGGCACGACTGTTTTGATGGTGGGCAGCATGTGATTGCTTTGCCAAGTCAATTTGAGAAAGAAAAATTTGGGTAGCCTCATCTGTAATAGCATTGCCCTCCCTAAATGGTAAGGAGAGGCAAAGTGAATTAATTTGTTGGAGGGACAATGATGTGAAATTATGCCCACAAAATTGGCCCAAGCAATGGCCCAGGAATCACAATGAATATAAAGCCATTCTTGCTGCTGCAAAGTGTAGGGTATGTAAATAACCTGTGGATCTCGTCCAAGATACTTACAAGATTCCACACAGCACATATGGACTAAGGTGGCTACCAATTCATAATAAGGAATTAACTATTTTTGAAGGAGTAGCAGGCAAGGAAAGCCACAAAAGGGGTCCCTTCTGCCAGAGGACCACTGTTGGAGAATGAGGTGTAGTTAAAATATAAGCTTCCCAAGGGGCTGAGTAATCTATAATTTACATGTTGGGAAGAAATGGCAGAATTTACTATGCTCAAGGCTTTGGCTGCTTTAGTTGTCATTTCTCTGGGAGATGTAGGGTCAGGGTCCCCCTTTAATAGATCAAATAAGGGTTTTAATTCAGCTGTGGACAATTTAAGATAAGGGAGAAGCCAATTAATATCTCCAGGAATTTTTGAAAAT